>NC_045451.1:56894057-56991460 GCF_002776525.5 Piliocolobus tephrosceles | reverse complement strand
GGGCACACCAGGAGATTATATCCCACACCTGGCCGGGAAGGTCCCACAGCCACGGAGCCTCCCTCATTGCTAGCATAGCAGTCTGCGATCTCACCGCAAGGCAGCAGCGAGGCTGGGGGAGGAGCGCCCACCATTGCTGAGGCTTAAGTAAGTAAACACAGCTGCTGGGAAGCTTGAACTGGGTGGAGCTCACAGCAGCTCAAGGAAACCTACCTGTCTCTGTAGACTCCACCTCTGGGAGCAGGGCACAGCTAAACAACAACAACAACAACAAAAGCAGCAGAAACCTCTGCAGACGCAAACGACTCTGTCTGACAGCTTTGAAGAGAGCAGTGGATCTCCCCACACGGAGGTTGAGATCTGAGAAGGGACAGACTGCCTGCTCAAGTGGGTCCCTGACCCCTGAGTAGCCTAACTGGGAGACATCCCCCACTAGGGGCAGTCCGACACCTCCCAGGGTGGAGTACACCCCTGAGAGGAAGCTTCCAAAGTAAGAATCAGACAGGTGCACTCGCTGTTCAGCAATATTCTATCTTCTGCAACCTCTGCTGCTGATACCCAGGCAAACAGGGTCTAGAGTGGACCTCAAGCAATCTCCAACAGACCTGCAGCTGAGGGTCCTGACTGTTAGAAGGAAAACTATCAAACAGGAAGGACGCCTATACCAAAACCCCATCAGTACGTCACCATCATCAAAGACCAGAGGCAGATAAAACCACAAAGACGGGGAAAAAGCAGGGCAGAAAAGCTGGAAATTCAAAAAATAAGAGCGCATCTCCCCCTGCAAAGGAGCGCAGCTCACCGCCAGCAATGGATCGAAGCTGGTCAGAGAATGACTTTGACGAGATGAGAGAAGAAGGCTTCAGTCCATCAGACTTCTCAGAGCTAAAGGAGGAATTACCTACCCAGCACAAAGAAACTAAAAATCTTGAAAAAAGAGTGGAAGAATTGACAGCTAGAATAATTAATGCAGAGAAGGTCATAAACGAAATGACAGAGATGAAAACCATGACACGAGAAATACGTGACAGATGCACAAGCTTCAGTAACCGACTGGATCAACTGGAAGAAAGAGTATCAGCGATTGAGGATCAAATGAATGAAACGAAGCGAGAAGAGAAACCAAAAGAAAAAAGAAGAAAAAGAAATGAACAAAGCCTGCAAGAAGTATGGGATTATGTAAAAAGACCAAATCTACGTCTGATTGGGGTGCCTGAAAGTGAGGGGGAAAATGGAACCAAATTGGAAAACACTCTACAGGATATCATCCAGGAGAACTTCCCCAACCTAGCAGGGCAGGCCAACATTCAAATTCAGGAAATACAGAGAATGCCACAAAGACACTCCTCGAGAAGAGCAACTCCAAGACACATAATTGCCTGATTCACCAAAGTTGAAATGAAGGAAAAAATCTTAAGGGCAGCCAGAAAGAAAGGTCGGGTTACCCACAAAGGGAAGCCCTTCAGACTAACAGCAGATCTCTCAGCAGAAACTCTACAAGCCAGAAGAGAGTACGGGCCAATATTCAACGTTCTTAAAGAAAAGAATTTTAAACCCAGAATTTCATATCCAGCCAAACTAAGTTTCATAAGTGAAGGAGAAATAAAATCCTTTACAGATACGCAAATGCTTAGAGATTTTGTCACCATCAGGCCTGCCTTACAAGAGACCCTGAAGGAAGCCCTAAACATGGAAAGGAACAACCGGTACCAGCCATTGCAAAAACATGCCAAAATGTAAAAACCCTCGAGGCTAGGAAGAAACTGCATCAACTAACGAGCAAAATAACCAGTTAATATCATAATGGCAGGATCAAGTTCACACATAATAATATTAACCTTAAATGTAAATGGACTAAATGCTCCAATTAAAAGACACAGACTGGCAAACTGGATAAAGAGTCAAGACCCATCAGTCCACTGTATTCAGGAGACACATCTCACATGCAGAGACATACATAGGCTCAAAATAAAGGGATGGAGGAAGATCTACCAAGCAAATGGAGAGCAAAAAAAAGCAGGGGTTGCAATCCTAGTCTCTGATAAAACAGACTTTAAACCATCAAAGATCAAAAGAGACAAGGCCATTACACAATGGTAAAGGGATCAATTCAACAGGAAGAGCTAACTATCCTAAATATGTATGCACCCAATACAGGAGCACCCAGATTCATAAAGGAAGTCCTTAGACACTTACAAAGAGACTTAGACTCCCATACAATAATAATGGGAGACTTCAACACTCCACTGTCAACATTAGACAGATCAACGAGACAGAAAGTTAACAAGGATATCCAGGAATTGAACTCATCTCTGCACCAAGCGCACCTAATAGACATCCATAGAACTCTCCACCCCAAATCAACAGAATATACATTCTTCTCAGCACCACATCGCACTTATTCCAAAATTGACCACATAATTGGAAGTAAAGCACTCCTCAGCATATGTAAAAGAACAGAGATTATAACAAACTGTCTCTCAGACCACAGTGCAATCAAACTAGAACTCAGGACTAAGAAACTCAATCAAAACCGCTCAACTACATGGAAACTGAACAACCTGCTCCTGAATGACTACTGGGTACATAACGAAATGAAAGCAGAAATAAAGATGTTCTTTGAATCCAATGAGAACAAAGATACAACATACCAGAATCTCTGGGACACATTTAAAGCAGTGTGTAGAGGGAAATTTATAGCACTGAATGCCCACAAGAGAAAGCTGGAAAGATCTAAAATTGACACTCTAACATCACAATTAAAAGAACTGGAGAAGCAAGAGCAAACACATTCAAAAGCTAGCAGAAGGCAAGAAAGAACTAAGATCAGAGAAGAAGTGAAGGAGATAGAGACACAAAAAACCCTCCAAAAAATCAATGAATCCAGGAGTTGGTTTTTTGAAAAGATCAACAAAATTGACAGACCACTAGCAAGACTAATAAAGAAGAAGAGAGAGAAGAATCAAATAGACGCAATAAAAAATGATAAAGGGGATATCACCACTGATCCCACAGAAATACAAACTGCCATCAGAGAATACTATAAACACCTCTGTGCAAATAAACTAGAAAATCTAGAAGAAATGGATAATTTCCTGGACAATTACACTCTTCCAAGACTAAACCAGGAAGAAGTTGAATCCCTAAGTAGACCAACAGCAGGCTCTGAAATTGAGGCAATAATTAATAGCCTACCAACCAAAAAAAGTCCAGGACCAGATGGATTCACAGCTGAATTCTACTAGAGGTACAAGGAGGAGCTGGTACCATTCCTTCTGAAACTATTCCAATCCATAGAAAAAGAGGGAATCCTCCCTAACTCATTTTACAAGGCCAACATCATCCTGATACCAAAGCCTGGCAGAGACACAGCAAAAAAAGAGAATTTTAGACCAATCTCCCTGATGAACATCGATGCAAAAATCCTCAATAAAATACTGGCAAACCGGATTCAGCAGCACATCAAAAAGCTTATCCACCATGATCAAGTGGGCTTCATCCCTGGGATGCAAGGCTGGTTCAACATTCGCAAATCAATAAACGTAATCCAGCATATAAACAGAACCAAAGACAAGAACCACATGATTATCTCCATAGATGCAGAAAAGGCTTTTGACAAAATTCAACAGCCCTTCATGCTAAAAACGCTCAATAAATTCGGTATTGATGGAACGTACCTCAAAATAATAAGAGCTATTTATGACAAACCCACAGCTAATATCATACTGAATGGGCGAAAACTGGAAAAATTCCCTTTGAAAACTGGCACAAGACAGGGATGCCCTCTCTCACCACTCTTATTCAACATAGTGTTGGAAGTTCTGGCTAGGGCAATCAGGCAAGAGAAAGAAATCAAGGGTATTCAGTTAGGAAAAGAAGAGGTCAAATTGTCCCTGTTTGCAGATGACATGATTGTATATTTAGAAAACCCCATTGTCTCAGTCCAAAATCTCCTTAAGCTGATAAGCAACTTCAGCAAAGTCTCAAGATACAAAATTAATGTGCAAAAATCACAAGCATTCTTATACACCAGTAACAGACACACAGAGAGCCAAATCAGGAATGAACTTCCATTGACAATTGCTTCAAAGAGAATAAAATACCTAGGAATCCAACTTACAAGGGATGTAAAGGACCTCTTCAAGGAGAACTACAAACCACTGCTCAGTGAAATCAAAGAGGACACAAACAAATGGAAGAACATACCATGCTCATGGATAGGAAGAATCAATATCGTGAAAATGGCCATACTGCCCAAGGTTATTTATAGATTCAATGCCATCCCCATCAAGCTACCAATGAGTTTCTTCACAGAATTGGAAAAAACTGCTTTAAAGTTCATATGGAACCAAAAAAGAGCCCGCATTGCCAAGACAATCCTAAGTCAAAAGGACAAAGCTGGCGGCATCACGCTACCTGACTTCAAACTATACTACAAGGCTACAGTAACCAAAACAGCATGGTACTGGTACCAAAACAGAGAAATAGACCAATGGAACAGAACAGAGTCCTCAGAAATAATACCACACATCTACAGCCATCTGATCTTTGACAAACCTGAGAGAAACAAGAAATGGGGAAAGGATTCCCTATTTAATAAATGGTGCTGGGAAAATTGGCTAGCCATAAGTAGAAAGCTGAAACTGGATCCTTTCCTTACTCCTTATACGAAAATTAATTCAAGATGGATTAGAGACTTAAATGTTAGACCTAATACCATAAAAACCCTTCAGGACACAGGCATGGGCAAGGACTTCATGTCTAAAACACCAAAAGCAACAGCAGCAAAAGCCAAAATTGACAAATGGGATCTAATTAAACTAAAGAGCTTCTGCACAGCAAAAGAAACATCAGAGTGAACAGGCAACCTACAGAATGGGAGAAAATTTTTGCAATCTACTCATCTGACAAAGGGCTGATATCCAGAACCTACAAAGAACTCAAACAAATTTACAAGAAAAAAACAAACAACCCCATCAAAAAGTGAGCAAAGGATATGAACAGACATTTCTCAAAAGAAGATATTCATACAGCCAACAGACACATGAAAAAATGCTCATGATCACTCACCATCAGAGAAATGCAAATCAAAACCACAAGGAGATACCATCTCACACCAGTTAGAATGGCAATCATTAAAAAGTCAGGAAACAACAGGTGCTGGAGAGGATGTGGAGAAATAGGAACACTTTTACACTGTTGGTGGGATTGTAAACTAGTTCAACCATTATAGAAAACAGTATGGCAATTCCTCAAGGATCTAGAACAAGATGTACCATATGACCCAGCCATCCCATTACTGGGTATATACCCAAAGGATTATAAATCATGCTGCTATAAAGACACATGCACACGTATGTTTATTGCGGCACTATTCACAATAGCAAAGACTTGGAATCAACCCAAATGTCCATCTGTGACAGACTGGATTAAGAAAATATGGCACATACACACCATGGAATACTATGCAGCCATAAAAAAGGATGAGTTTGCGTCCTTTGTAGGGACATGGATGCAGCTGGAAACCATCATTCTTAGCAAACTATCACAAGAACAGAAAACCAAACACCGCATGTTCTCACTCATAGGTGGGAACTGAACAATGAGATCACTTGGACTCGGGAAGGGGAACATCACACACCGGGGCCTATCATGGGGAGGGGGGAGGAGGAAGGGATTGCTGACAAGTTGATGGGTGCAGCACACCAACATGGCACAAGTATACATATGTAACAAACCTGCACGTTATGCACATGTACCCTAGAACTTAAAGTATAATAATAATAATAATAAAATAAAAAAAAATAAAGTTCCCCAGGTCATTCCAATGTAAAGAAGTTTGGGCCATTGCAAATCACATACAATTTTACATTAGAGCAATTTCTCAACCTCTGTACTACTGACATTTTGGGCCAGATAATTAGTTGTTGTGCAGACCTGTCCTGTATATTATGAGTTTAGCAGCATCTTAGGCTCTAACCATAGATGCAATAGTGTTTCTCCAGATAAGTAAACACTGTATTAAGTCATAAAATTATGGTCAGGAATAGCGGCTATTATATTGGTCACCTACCCTTCTATAAGGCCTTGGAGAAATTTCTTTTGGAATTAAGTGCTAGGGAAGCATTTTCTCTCCTGAGGAACTGATATATTCCTTCCTTTCTGGATGTTTTCCCCCCTTTACTACCAGGAAGCTCCAAGTTAATGCTAAAACGCACTCAAAATCAAAACTGAAGCATAAAACAAGGCAACTACTATAGTGTATTTTCTCCCCTGACTTCACAAGATGCTGATTTTCCTATTAATGTTTTGTTCATCTTTAAGTTGCTTTTTTATATCCTTAGGGAAGGAGGTAGGATGTAAATATAAACAAGGTAACAAGCCAATGAGGGGAATGACTGCTCCAAGCACCGTTCAGTATTTATGACCTAAAGTACGGCTGGTTCTAAGGAGGAAGGACCTGCTAAGTAGGAACTACCTCCTAATTACTGGAGGATCAACCAGTTTTATGGAGCAAATAATGGTCAACTCCTCCAGCCTCCCGGCTTTGTCTGGAAAGAGGCTGAACTGCGTCTGTGCTGAAGGAGGCTGATGCCCAGTCGTGTGGAGGCTTCGAGGGAGAATGGCAAACACAGTCTCTGATGCGTCCTAAGAATTCCAACTCCTGGTTTTTATACTACAGTCTGGGAAGTCTCTGAGAGGCAATGTTGTTAAAGGCAACTTGGGATATATCCCCGGGTTGACACATAACCTGCTTTCTGTAAATACAGAGCAGCTTACTTTTAGTAAAACATAACTCACTCATTAATAACCAGACATTTTAAAGCTTTTAAAAAAATCATTATTAAGCACGACTATTTCATTCTAAATGCAAAATCCTGAATGGACCAGAGATCTTAATTTTTAAAAAATATAGCTGAGTATTTTAATTATACATGTACTTGCATATTCTCAGTGTACTTCATTATTTATGTAGCTGGTGAAAAAGCTTTTTAATTAAATAGCATGCTGGCAATCCATTGTGAAATGTATAGATGCAGGTTATCCTAGCATTATGAAGCTGAATACAGATGTTCGCCAACTTATGATGGATTTAGCCGGATGTAACCCCATTGTAACTTGAGGAGCTACTGAATGTGTATTACTTTTGCACCATGATAAAGATACTATAAGCTGGGTCAGGTGCAGTGGCTCACGCCTGTAATGCCAGCACTTTGGGAGGCCGAGGCAGGTGGATCATGTGGTCAGGAGTTTGAGACCAGCTTGGCCAACACAGTGAAACCCCGTCTCTACTAAAAATACAAAAATTTAGCTGGGCATGGTGGTGGGTACCTGTAATCCCAGCTACTTGGGAGGCTGAGGCAGGAGAATTGCTTGAAGCCAGGATGTGGAGGTTGCAGTAAGCTGAAATCGTGCCACCGCACTCCAGCCCGGGTGACAGTGTGAGATGTTGTCTCAAAAAAAAAAAATAAAATAAAATAAACAAAAAATTGTAAGCTGCACCATTAAAAGTTGGGAACCATCTGCGCACACACACACACACACACACACACACACACAACATTGTGGTGAGCACACATAATCACTATAAAATACTTGTTTCTGAATGATCTTAAAACTCAACCAAACTTTTCTTATATTGCTAACGTAATACTGTAATTTGCCACCACTCCACTTGATTACTTATGTTTAATGTATTCGACTACCTTGGAAATAGGGTAGGGTAGTGGTTCTCAACATGTGGCCCCCACGCCAGCAATATCAGCATCATCTGGGAACTTCTTGGGCACAGTTTTGAGGCCCACCCCAGGCCGACTGCATCAGCAGCTCTGGGAGTTGGGCCCAGCAGCCCAGGATGTACCAAGCTCTCTAGGTGATCCTGGAACAGGTTAAGGCTCGAGAGCCATGGGATGGGGGTTACGCAGTGTGGCGATGGTAATCTCGGTTTCATCAATGCTTCTCCTGGTGACATGTGGTCACAACGAAGTCAACTGTTCCCTGCTTTTAGCTCCCCACCAAAAAAGTGCTGTGATGATTCTTGTTGGTTTAAGGTTCAAAGATCTCAGAGCTTAGAAGAGGTCAAAAAACTCACAGTGGGTTAAATATTTTCAGCATAGTTTGCATGAAGGTTGCCCATGATTACCAGGTCCTTACTTACCAATTTTGACTAAACATGTATATCAGGGTTCACGTTACACATAGCAATTCTCTTCTTTCAAAAAACAAAAAGAATCTCTGAAATTAGACCTCCTACTTATTCACCATTGGATGGCAGGCTGTAGTGGAGGCAACCTTCCAGAGATGCCCCACGCCTGGGTGAAGGCTGATGACCAGGTTCTGTTACCTTCCCGGGCTGGAGGAACCAAGGCCAGGAGGTGAAGGAACTCCCATCGGGAGGCAGTGCCAGAACTACAACAAACAACCATCTGACTCCTCGCTCTGTGCTTTGTCTTCTGAATGAACAGTGCTGCTTCTTAAGTACACATAAGCCAAACTGCCTCTCAAATTGCAGCCATCTACTTTGAGTTCAGATTTGCACAGCATGACATGAATTGGGCTGCAAATTATGCAGAAAACAGCCATCACATCCATCTGTGATGTCAGAATCCTCAAGTACAGTGTGACCTGTTAGTATGTGACAGAGTAGAAGGATACTGTGTCTGCTTCCTTCCCTATGAAGAGTGATGAATATCCTTCCAGATGCATTTGGCCCAGTGTGAAAGGTTAAATATGATTGAGGTAATGCCTGCGATACGCTCAAGAGCAGATTTCACATCCAAGGGTGCAGGCAATTAGATTTTTTTTTAATGGTGTAGTAACAAGAGAAAGAAAACACACAAATACACTCATACCTAATGGTAAACTGAATTTATTTCCTCTTGGAAAACAATTCCAGTAATCTCCAGGTTCAGACCGCAGAGTAAACATTAATAACAGTAACATACAGGTTAGTTCAACTGATTCAAGAATTTGGCTGCGTGAAATCATTAAGGAAAACCTTGAACACTCAAAGCTTCAAATGTATCCAGGGAAAAAAAAATTCTTTGACAGTCTACATAACAACTATTGCATATATAGTGATGCTACCTGTCACATTGCAAGGCTTACAAATATATATATACGGGCCTTATCCAGCTGTGGGGTTCTGTTCTGTGAGAACATCTCTTCATGGTTTGCAAGAATCTTCAGCAATAAAAAATAGTCTTAGATTTAAGCGCTGATATACCAAAAGAGAAATTCTAGGCTTAAGTGTAAAGAAAAGGAAGTCCAACCACAGTCTCATGTATAGCAGTTGTTTTTAATCTTTCTTCCTTAAAAATACTTTATCTTAAGCCGTTTTGGTCATACGTCTCTTTTTTTTTTTTTTTTTTAAATCTTGCCTGAATAGGGCCCAAGTCCACTTGTCTTTATAAGACCATTTTAGTATCAGACGACATAATATATGTGCAACACTTTATATACAAGGGGTCTATCCGGTGCGCAAAAGTTCAAACACATGAACATCCAACAGTTTTGATAATACAAGTTTTATGGTACAATACAATGTTTCTGAATAATATACATTAACAATGAAAGTTTCGTGCAAAGAGTAAAACATGTTCCCTTTTTGTGCCACAAAAGCAATTCTCCTTGAGAGACTGTACTTGCACTAACTGCTGTGTTGGGTCATTGTATGATTCTGTAAATAACAAAACAAAACAAAACAAAAAAAAAAAAAAGAAAAAGGAGAGAGGGAAAACAAACTTCAGTGATTTCATTTTCATCAGACCAAGCATATATACATGTAATTAATTCATAATGACTTGAACAATGAGCTTCTGCCCTCTGATGAATACTGCTCATGCGTGCCCTCTAATGCTAAAAAAAAAAAAAAAAAAAAAAAATCTAATGCTCCTTCCCCAGGGAGAAAGAGACCCAGACTGCTGCCACCCGTGAGGGCCTGGAAGGAGAGGCCAGGGCAGGAGCCTCCTTAATGTGAGATGGCTGGCTGGCACCTTGCCTTTTCTCCACCTCTGCCATGTCTTTCTATAATACCCTCTCACCATCCATCATCTCTTCTTATTAAGATAGGACCCAGTGTTCAAGAAGCAGGTAGCACTGTTTTAACAGTTTTGTGTATCTGTGCATGATTTCCATTGGTTACATATGCCTCTGTTCCAATCCCTCCGAGACTGTAACATCTTGACAACAGGGGCTCTATCTGCCCCTGAATACGGGTATGAAATGCCAGAGTTACCCGGCAGATGATGGACAGCGGGAGCAGCGCCCCTCATGAGGATGGGCTTCGGGCTGTGGTCATAGCATGTCTCAGGAGCAGATTATAGTAGCCTGCCACGTCTCCCCAGTCCTCGGATGCTCTTTCTCAGCTGACCAGCCTGCGTTGTATATTGGTGGTCTCCGTTCGTCTATGCTAGTGTGTCCCGTTTCTGAGTGAACACCCTCCTTCCAAATTGTGAGAGGGTAACTGGGATTGCCGGGCAACTCAGGAGCACCAGCCATGCCCTGAGGGTGGACGGCAGGTGGGAAGGCTCTAGAACCAGGCCTGGAGGATAGTCACAGATCTGCGGGACATTCGCTTGGAGCATAAGCCTGGAGATGGCCTGATCTCCACTCCTCCTCTGTGCTTTCCTGGAGCCATATTCTCTCACTACTCACCTGTATCCCCTGACCCTAATCCCTTCTTATTACAACCTTGGGGCCTAGCTCAAAATATCACCACTTTCATCCTCACCATCTAACACTGATCTCTCCCTTCTCTGATTTCCTGCTGCACTTTATACTGCTTATATAGGATGCATCTTAGGTCTTGTCTCATGATTATTTGTAGGCCTGGCTCTCACCCACGCTGGTAATTCTGATGTTCATTCATTTATTCATTCCTCTACAAGCATCTATTGGAAACATACATCAGCACCTGTCACATGCCATAGCGCTGCAGTGCTCAGGAAAGAGGGTTTGGCTATCTCAGTGACTGGCTGGCAAGGCAAGGGCTGCTGGAGAGGAAGGGCATGGTCCTTGCCTTCATGCCTTCAAAGTGCTCACAGTCTAAAGAAGGTCATGTGGGCACATAACCATAAAGCAAGATGGCAAGCAGTCTATTAGAAAAGAACACAGAAATGTCATGGCCACACCTAAACCTGCCTAGCCATTGGGGAAGGGTTCACAGTGGATCCAGCACACTGACAGCTAGAAACATGAGCAGAGAGTACAGGGAGGGCACTCTAGGCCAAGGGACCCACATGGGTCAGGGCAATGAAATAGGAATATGCAAGGTACGTTTGCAGACCTGCAACTTGTTTAGATTGGTTGAATTCTTCTGGAGAATGTTCTGAATCAACAATACTCATGAGACGTGAAGATGGAGCTGGTTTGGGGCAAGAATATGAGCAGTCCTTTTCTACCTTGCTAAAGAGCTCAGACTGTCTTGTAGGTTAAGGGAGCCACTGGAGTATTTTAAGCAGAGGGATTCATCTTAGAGATGTTTGTTATCTATTCATCCTTTACAGCAACTAGCAAACTGCCTGCTCCCTGAATACAGGCTGAATGACCAGAGGTTCAGCTGAGAACCAATTGGGGCTAGGTGGAGAAGTGGGAGAGCTGGGAGCCTTGTGAAGAGGACCTAGGTCTTCCTTGTTCCATTTTAAATTTAGCTCATTTTTGGAAAAGATGGATGACAAATCATGATGGAGAACAGTATTTCACTCTCCCTTATTTAAAACATATCTTAATAGTCTCGGCCTCAAAGTGAATACAGGAGGTAGCAAATTGTTTTTATGCCAGCTCTTTTATTGGTATATTGACTTTTAATACTTCTGCAAAGTACTTGTCACCAAGATGTAGAGAGAAAGGGTAATAAAAGTACTAATGAGACCAAAAAACTACGCTATTTTTCTTAAAAATCAACATGATTCTGTTCAGAAAGGTTATAAACAATAAAAGTTTGATTACTCAAAATACACCACGTCTAAGCCTTCTTATACCTTTTGCTATCTCAGAGTCAAGTTTATAGAAAGGTTTTTTATTTTTAGAAAGTCCAAAAATAACGACCAAATAAGTACAAGAAGATATAATACAGATTGAGCATCTCCAAATGGGAACATCCAAAATCCAAATACTCCAAAATCTGAAACTTTTGAGCACCGACATGATGACATATAGGTGACTAAGCTAGTGACACCTTTGCTTTCTGATGGTTCAGTGTACTCAAACTTTGTTTCATGCACAAAATTATCGAAAATACTGTGTAAAATGACCTTTGGGCTATGTGTATAAGCCATATAAGAAATATAAATGAATTTTGTGTTTAGACTTGGGTTGCATCCCCAAGACATCTCATTATATATATGCAAATATGCCAAAATCTGAAATCGAAAACACTTCTGGTCCCAAGCATTTTAAAAAAGGAATACTCAACCTGTATTTGCCTAAATGAAAGGACTCTAACAGAAAGACGGGTGTTTTTCTCTTCTTACCAAAATCAAAGTAAAATAAATCAGTTTAATAACATTACTTTCAAATGTTTAAGTGCTTATGATGGACAATCCACATGTGACTGGATTCTAGGGGTTAGTGAAAGAGTACACAGTGCAATTTTCCTGGTGGTTTTATATGTACTCATACCAAGATGCTACACAACGAGAACCCAAAACAAACTGCCCGTAACAGTTGGCAATGGTTGTGTGTTGTATGCTTTCATCCTCAACCAAAGCTGTACAGGTCTCTTCAGAGGTGCAAGGAACATGAACAAATACACATACATCACTTACTGCAACAGACTGAAGTTGTTTCATAAAGGAGTTATGTTTTCTATATAAGAGAGAGGAATACAGATTTGTGAGAACGATAAGGGTATGGCTTGTGAAATTCAAAAATAAAGCAACCCAATGTAAGTAATATCAACATAAGAAATCTGGCATGAGAAATGTAAGGGCAGGAAGTCCTCTTGGTTTGGAGATACCTGCAGACCACGGAGGTCTCTTATTCTCATTTTCTTTGGTTTCCCCTTTTTCGCTCCAGCCCAACAGAGAGCTATGGCAGGGTCTCCCCAGGCCTGGCTGTCCACCACTGGCAGTGACTCTCATGGTGGAAGGCAGCACGTTCCTAGAGGTTCTTGGGCAGTGGATATATTTGTATTGGAAACAACCCCACCATGGGATTCTGCTCCATCCTCAAGGGCTTGCCTTTGCCACCTTTGAGGATCTAGGGGATGTGTCTGTTCTCCTCCCCCATGCAGTATTTCAAGTCCACTGGAAATACAAATGGCCTCATTTCATTTTCTGGGGGAAGGAATGGAATATCTGAGCCACAGGTTATTCGACTGGCTTTTAGGTGTTGGGGAGAACAGATGTGAAGTCCTAGTCTCTGGACCTGACTAAAGATTCTCTGAGTAGAAAAACAAGAAGTTGCTTCATGGGAGCACTCAGTGTTTTTTGTGTTTTCTGATGCTCACAGACATTATTTCTTCAGAAAGGGAGACAAGAGGCAAGAGGGAAGGATTAAAAAGTAGACAGCAGAAGCGCCAAGCAAAGAGAGGGTACGCTCTGAGGCCCACTTTGCTCTCCCCCTGGCTACTTGCCACACCACAAAACCAGTCCAGAGGCAGCAAGGACAAAAATGCATATGAGCAGAAAGCAGAAAAATGCTGCCAGGCCATCCACAAGCAGCCTTCTCTCTGTGCAAGAGTTTTCAGCTCTTTACGTCCAGAGGAAACCACTACACTAGAACAAAGCAGTGGGTAATCTCACCAATTTTACACAGCAATTCACAGTCCCTAAAGTACTTTAATGCAATGACGGGTTATGAGAAAAAATATCTGTTCCAATGAAGGGAAAGTGTTTTACATAATCGAGAAGAACATCAGTGCAACATCGGTGCGTCGGTGGAGGTGGGGGGTGAAGACAGAAAAGGAAGTAGGAAGAGAAGAAAACTTTGGTAATCCCACAGAGAGCCATACTGTACTCTGCAAAAAGCCATCTCCTGGAGACCCCATGTCTAAGTAACTGAAAATTGCAAACCATTAATCCCAGTTATGAACAGTTGTTTTACACGAGGGGGGTTTGTGTTAAAAAAAAAAATCAAATCCACAACATACCTTAAAGCTTAAAAGAAGATCCATCTAGGTAGGTATGATACCTTAATAGCGAGGTTTCAAAAACACTTTCTTTACTGGAAAGGGCCCCATTTGGAAGGAGTGTGCTGTATGTATTTTTTTTCTCTATAAATGTGAAATTAAACTTAGAAAGCTAAAAAACAGATGAGGGCCTTAAAAATTCCCTTCTAGCACTATGTATTTCTTTTTAAATATGAGATGCCTTTCATTTTACAAGACTGGAATTCTCATTTTGGGCTTGGCACTCTAACAAATGATTAATTCAGCCTCCTTTTTTTCTGAGAGCTGGCCACATTTACTGGTCAAACAGTTTAATCCTATTTAAAATGCAATCCAAGAAAAATATTTTTAAGTAAAAATAAAAATCCATGATCCTTTGAAACTGCTCACCTTGGCTAAAGACATTCCATTTTCCTGCAATCTTGATGTAAATTTGAATTTTTGCACCTATATCAATGATGAAATTCAGCTTTGGAGGAAAGCCAGGGGGCACCTATCTTCCCAGGGCTGAAAAATTAAATTCCCAACCCCAAAACTTATGCCCAGAGATTGCCTTCACTTTTCTAATTCTTTGGCGGAGACATGTCTCGTCTGTGCTTTGTAACACTCTGTTGGCATCGGCAAAATGTTACGTATCAATGGCCATAAAAACAAAAACGGCATTTGAATGGAAGTTTTGTGAAATCTGTTGATTCAAAGATGTTAATCATTTTTACCATGACTTGTTTATTTATAGCCTTTTGTTTCAAACAAATTCTGACAAGCTTTTAAAACTAAGTAAAAGAGCCAGCATGCTATTTTAAAAAGGAATGAAAAAAAAATAATAATAACAAGCTTTCCACTAATTCACTATGCCATTAGAAACCCGAATTTAAACTGCAGTTGTATTCAATTTAAATGAGATGTTTTCTAACTAGATGAAATAGTAGGCAATTGTGGCTCAGAAACAAGGCAAGGCGGGAAGAAATAAAGAAATATAAAGATTAAATGTGGCTGTTTCTTTCAACAGATGGTGACAGCACCATGGCAGCGCGTTGTTTTTTCTTTAGTTGAAGAACACAAACATCCGTAATCAATCATCACTGATTAACTAATTATATTACCCTTCCTTTTATCACTTGGGTTGGACCTTTATCTGTAAACACTGAGGATAATCGGTATGCTCTTATTTTTCTGGAAGTATATTCCAGTTCACATAGAGCCGTGCAGTTACAGGCTGCAAACAGAATTCTACATTACCGTCCACCTTTAAGCACTATTGCTTTTTTTCATTTTTTATTTTTTTTTAAACAAAAGCAATTGGTTTCCAACAGGCTGGATAATAAGTCTTTTGACCTGCATTCTTCTTTGACCCATTAAGGTCACCCCTGTGCTTGGGCATATAGCTGACTTAGGAAATGCCTGCAAGTCCTACATTTCATCTCCTGCCCACTCAAAATAAAGCTTTCTTTAAATGTGCCTGTACGGGTCCCTGAAGGCCAAAGAGGCATCCCTGTAGTGGGCAATGGAGGGACAGAAGCTTCTGCCTTTATTAATGAATGCAGACCATTATGAGTCTGGCTGGCTCCTTCGCGGTTCCCAGAAGCATATACTGTACGTGACTTAAAATGCTAGAATATTGACACAAAGCGAGCCGGGCACCCCTAAGGAAAATTACTCCTTGGATATAATGCAGGCTCGTAACAGCTATTAGAGTACAAAATAAAACCCTCCGGGATCAGACTGACATATACCGCATTCTACCTAGTCCTCAAACGTTAGAAGAATTTCTTTGTGAAGGCATTCTCAAGGACGGCATTAAACTGACTTTTGTAGCAATCTGCAACAGCTTTTTGGCTTAGAGCTTTTAGTACTAAATCTCTGGTTTGAATCAATATAAGTACTATATCTTCTACATTAATCAATACATTTGGTTCAATACATGTTCTATTAAATTATACTTTCTAATCAAGATTTTTACATTTCCACCCTCTCTCTTTTTCATTCCCAACTTCTTACGCTAGGAAAATAGTTTTAAAAGTGTATACAGCTAATGATGACAGGATCCTGGGTTATTTCCCCTGAACATTAAGAGAAAAAATAGTCGCAACGGCAAAGGATGACCTTTAAGCATCTTAATAAGGTTAACAGGATGTGAATGTTAATAAATTAACATTTTCAAAGTCCACACAATTACAAAAGTACTCATAATTTTAAACTGATGAAAAGTAAATTGCTACGGCTCTGGGAGTACCATTAGGAACGTTCTAAAAACTACACTGAAGACCAAAATCACCCTCAAGTACCCCACTTTGCCCACCCCAAAGTTTCTACTGCCCAGAACTGTATAATTTCTGGCTGGAGAAATCTGGGGTAATTGTGTTTTTATGGACCTTACCAGGTAAACAGCAGGACCATCTCTGTGAACACTGCATTTTTGTGAGCTATGTTACAGTTCAATGAATATTTTTTAAAGGACAAATATACAACAATATTTTCCCTAAGTGCTATGAGAATCAAACAGACATATGCCTGGTGGATTTTTCGTAGCCAGGGAAGTTGACTCATAATCTTTACATGTGTAGAATCCGCTAGAATGAAGTTCTACTCTTTTCTTATGACATAACAATGGCATTTCCAAACTGTCGTGATATGCTTTTGCCCCTCTCCTGAATGCCATGAATGTTGCATTTATGATCATGTTTGCACGGACAGAATATCCCTTTTTATTTTTTCATATGGTAATGTCATCACCATGAACTTACAGAGACACTGATGCATTTTCTTTTGACATTTAACAGTTCACATGGGTTTGGTCTGACATCTCAAAGCATTTTCTGGATGACACTAAGCTATATTAAAGCAAAAGGTGAAATGGCATCATCAGAAGCGATCAGAAGAATACAAGATATTAAAGAAGGAAAAGGACTATTAGGGCGTTTCGTTTGTCCCCTTGTAGGAACATAATTGTTTGGTAAAGTTTACACACCAGGCCAGTTTTGAATGATTCTAGCAATGAGTTTCCATCATATCTCCCATAGGAAACCATTTCACATTCTAATAAACCTCACTGAAGGACATTTTTGTTGTTGTTCTCTGGACATTTGTGTTAACTATGTCCAGAAAAAGGGTGATCCGAGATAATCCTGATGGATGAGGACACTGGCATGTTGATGAGTTTATATTCCAAACACTAGACCATGTAACTATAGTATAAAGTTCATCCATCTCATTCAAAGCAACCTAGAAGACCATCCAGCACACCATTTCTCAGTCATTATATAAAACACATCCCATTCACTTGCTTGGTTCCAGAGAGAAGCCTGAAAAGAGATTTCAGAAAGCCAGTGGGGCCTACCTTATACAAGCAGGGTTTCCCAACCTCAGCACTACTAACATTTGGAGCTGGGCAATTCTTCTTGTTCAAGGGGGTTGTCCTGGACACTGTAGGATGTTTAGCAGCATCCTTGGTCACTATCGCCAACATGCTAGTGGCATCTTCCCAGTTGTGACAAACAGAAATGTCCCCTGACACTGCCACATACCTCTTGGTGGGAGGTATCTCTCCCACCAGGGAGATATTGAGGAACACTGGCTTATACTGTTTGAAACACATTTGTGCATGAATAAATGAAAGCTGGGAGACAAGGAGAGTTCTGCATTAAAGGGATCTGAAGAATCTGCAGGGAAGAACTGATCTAAAGGGGAAGAAGAAATGGTGGTCTATGAGGTGTGTTAAATAGCTGTAACGAGGAGGTCTTGTTAATGACCTGTCTTGTTATGACAGGTTTAAATTAGAGGTCAGATAAGGAACAGGTGGTTATAAGGAAGACATATAATTGTTTTGAATTGACTTTGTATTGAAAACACATTGAGCTTGCTATACCATGCTTGAGTATGCTACTTGGTCTTCATTCTAAGATGGTATCTTCCCCACCTGAAAATGAGAATTGCAAAGGGACACATACATACCACATGAGACTGTACTGCAGTAAATATATACTGTACTGCAGTAAAATGTAGTCAAGGGGTGAATGTGGGCAAGTGTACAGGAACTGGAGAAAGAATTCTTTGAGATATATAATAAATGGCATTAAGTGAAGAACCAAGTATTTCCAGAAGTGTTCATTCCTTTAGTGACTTATCAAGACCATCCATGTACCATCGATGAACAAAGATGGTACGTTTTAGTGGCAATCAATCAATGCTGCTTTAGGGATATTTACAATCTAATAATGTTTAAAGGGACCCAAATATTAGACTCAGGAAATCAGCGTTTGGGGAATGGAAACAACTATCTACTTTGAAAGAACTACAGAACCATCATCCTCAATTTGTTGGTCTAGACTCAATGGCAGGTGAATCAACTACACCTGTAAGTAATGCTGCAGAGAAAGAAAAAATTGGTTTCAGAGCTGGGGGGTTGGGGGTGGTACCTAGCAGCATCTGGTCCAGTATCTTATTTTATAGATGAGAGAATGAAGTCCCAGAGGGTTGAAGCCAACGCTCAAGGTCTTAGAGTTAGTCCTACGGCTGGGCCAGCTGTCCAGATAAAGGACACTCATTGCTACAGCCCAAACCTTCTGCCTGGAGAGACAGGGTGCTCTAGGACACACAGGAAGGGCCCTTCACCTTATGTGAGAGGCTCTGTTCTTGGAGTAGTCACACCTGCCTGGTGCAAGAGAGATGAGGAGGCAGAGGTAAAAAGGGAGAGAATGGCTCCCGAAGTACAGGGAAGAGCAGCAGCAAAGCTGAGAGGCCAGGGGACAGAGGGCAGGAACTGCATAGAAGCTGAAGCATCTGGTGGAGCTGCAGATATGTCCAGCTGTGCAGGGAGGTGGGGAGTCAGTTCAGAAAGGCTATTTTAGCCACATTTTGCTATTTTCTGCCATATCAAGCTAAGCTGGAAAAGCCCATGGTGGTTACCATGTACCAAGAATACCTAGCTTAGCCTTAGTCTAATGTGAGTCTTCAAAAGCCTGAGCAAAGACTAATTATTTAAATAATGCAAAGTCCCAGCAGCTAACAGAACAATTCCTAGTATTTGGACAATTAAACATTTTGGAGATATAAAACAAGCCCGTCAGTCCACCAGCTTCCAAAGGACAAATTCTACTGTGACATCATACATGGGAAATGTTAACATTGTGACAATCCCATTTTCCATTAAGAACTGAAAAACAGTAGTAAAATTTTCGTTGCAAGCTGACCCCTATCTGTTATGCATACCCGACAAGCTTGAACATTTCCCTCTCTGGAACTGACAATAGCATGCACTATCTACTACACCGAGAGTGGGGGAAAAGGGTGCCGAATGGGAAGAACAGGCTAAAAAGAGCAAAATGGCCACTGGGAACTATATTAAAGAGTGCAATGTTTATTTTTAAAAGAAAACAATGAATTGAGCTGTCTGTTTCCATGCAAGAAGCCAGAAGAAAATTTAAATCAAACTATACAAAGCCAGTGAGAGGGAGAGCGTAAAGATTTCACTCAAGATTCTGGAATTGCAGGATTACAGCGTATTGTGGGACAGAAGGCTTTGATGGGCAATACTGCCTAATAAGATATTCAGGGATTAAGTCAGTGCTTCACAGACAGATGTGTCCATGTGCCAGTTGTTGCTAAGCTTTAATTTTTTTCCCCTGTAATGTTTAATTTATCACACTGGCGCTTTCTAAACTAGAACATCTGTAAACAAGGTTAAGAATGACCTCCTTCCAATTTTACATCCATGAGCAGTGCCCCTTCTTCGTGCTCTAATTTTAGATACCTTAAAGATAAATAAATCTTTGGAAGGAAGAAAAAAGAAGGCTTGTCTGACACTGTAATGTGTTCATCTTGGGCGAATACAAATTTCCTCTCTGCCAGCTCTCGGTGCACACAACCAACTCTTGCTGCTGAAGCTATCAAGCATCCCCTTCCCAGTCAAATGCAATTAAACAAACTTCTGCTAAATATTTAACAGCCTTGTGTAGTAATTAGCGGCAAATAATGGAAGCTTAAATTGATAATTGCTCAGAAATATCCTCTTACAAACATTACAAAATTCCAACTCCTCCCTTTTCTCTTAGATTTTGAATCCCTGAAGGTTTTTGAAGAAAATTTAGTTAGCGAAATTAACTATAATCATATCACTTAGCCAAGATCTCAGAGTTAAGTTTGGCTGTTTTGCAGTCAGCTGCAAGATTCCACTGGCATCATTTACTTCACTTCCGTGTTTGAAATCCATTGAAATTTAGATATACACTGAAAGATGGTGGAGCAGGGCATTGATTTAAAAACTGACTGGCAGGCTTAGGATTTGAACTCTGGTCCACCAGATTCAAAAGGTCATCTGATTAGAATGGGAGAAGCACAGGGCGTTGCAATTTATATTCAAAGGGTAACCTTTGTAGGAAGAAGGAGGGAGCCAAGACTCTTTCTGCTTTTCCACTTGATAGGGACACGGATTCCCTTCGACCAAATTCCAATAATTATGAAAAATAGTCTATTGAACTTGGGCAAAAAGCAAAAGAAATGCCACTTGCTTGTAGTCTTGTAGTGTATTATTTCTTTTATTAAAAACACTGCCACACTCCCTAGGAGGTAAACTCACATTAAGAGTAAGTCAAACATGTTATAAATCATTAAGAATAACAGAAAAACATCTTTCCCTAACATAAGCCAAAAAAAAAAAAAAAAAAAAAAAAAAAAAAAAAAAAAAAGCTTGTCTACTATGGCGGATGTTTTAGTAAAGATATATAAAAATAAAACTGTGAAAGGACAATGTATTAATTTAGATAAACTATGTTAAGTATGAGTCACCTCCTGAGTTCTGTGTGTATGCATGTGTATGTGCGCGTGTACGCGTGTGCGTGCGTGTGTGCATGCGCGCGGGAATACGCGTGTGCGTGTGTCCATTTCCATGCCTAAACAAGTGAGTGTTGTGCAGGGCAATAACAAGAGTTACATACATGCATTGCTTCTACAGGTAAAATTCCTGGTGTTTGCCTTTGATCTTTCTGTCTCTCCGGGGACTTATTCCTGCATGGAGAATGCAATTAGAACGAGCCCCAAGTAACTCTTGTTTAAGTTCTAAGCAAGTCGTTTAAAAATGCAAGTATTCCACGGGCCCAATTCTGTTTGGTTGCCCCCACTTTAAATAAAAAATGCGAGTTTGGAGAGAGGAGAAAACATTTCACACTCAAATTTGGTGCTTTTTAAAAATTTTGCCTGTGTGCTTGCTTTTCTTTCCCTTTTCCCTGTATGTTACTGTGCATTGTTGAAAGTTTCAGGTCTCTTTCTTTAACGATCCCTCCCCACTCCCTAAAATCATCCTGGTTTATAGCAAGTTCACACAGGCACAAAGAAGTCAGGAATGGTTGAGTGCATTTCCCATTCTCTATTAAACCTGTTCTTAAGATATGTTTTTATTCTTTCTTGTCCACGATTTCCCATTGTCTTATACCTTTTAAGGTCTTAAAATGGCAGAGCTGCCCCCACTCGCCGCCCTGCCAAGAAGGGCTTCTATTTGCTTCAGAAACTCACAACGTGAAGTTCCCATTCTCCTCTCACTTTCTGGGCACCCTTTCTGGCTTTACTTCTAGGTCTCTGTGGGACAGTTTCCTCACCCCTTATGGTACACAGAGCTACTGGAAAGAGAACCCTTTAATTCCTCCACACAGAGATGTGCTGTAGCTATGGTGAGAGTAATCTATAACCCTCACATCCTTAAATAATTTGCTACTCCAAGTTAATTTTAATTCATTACAATAAAGCAATATAATTTCAAAAATCTCTTTAAAGTGAAGTATTTAACATGATCCTGAAAGAAAGACAGTCCTGACTAACAGAAGGCCAGGCGGCAGGCATGGTGCAAACTCATGCAAATTCAAAGGTGAGCCGTAAACAAGAACACACAGCAACACTGCCATGCATAAAGGGCCAGGCAACGGGAGGCCTCATTCTAATCAGTCCTCAAAGGAACCTGCCATACAGAAGTGGCACTTATTCTAATTTAAAGCCCTCATGCTTGCTTCAGTGTTGCAAAATTTATAAAAGAATAACTTCATTAAACCGCCTGGCACTTCAAACACAAATGCAAACCAGCCACAACACACAGGGGCCGGACAAGAGGAAGAGAAATATTCCCAGAGAGTTGTTAGCTCAGATACTAAAATAGAGTCTGCATTGTGGTGCTTCTCTTTCCGTGCAACTTTCCTTCACCAAGGACTCCTGCCACCGGGCTCTTTACTTCTGTCACGAGTCCTGTTGCTCCTGTGAGTCTGCTTAATAACACTGAAAATCATTCCAAGCGGTTTGGCCAGCCCAGTCACATGCAGAAATACATCTGGCAGTACATAAATGAACGCTATTCAATGTTCCTTGCCTGGTCTGCAGAGGAGATTGATTCTGAACACACCACTATTACAGTTCCCATTTACTTGGGTATATATTTCAGACTCACCTAAGTTGTTGAAAAACTAATGGAAGAAAAAATTTCTTCCCCTTAACCCTGGTACTCAAGAAAGAAAACAATAATAAGGGTTAAGTGGAAACAGTCTACTGAATCCACGCACCGCGCAGGAGAAAAGTTATTGTCACATCCTAAAACATACGCTTTAAAGGAAACTTTCTTCTCCCCTTAATCAGAGTCACAGAAACGCTACAGAAAAATGACTTCAGGCTAGATTCCTAAGCTACAATGCAGTGTGTGTCAGAACACACATCATTTCATGCTGAACTGTCAGCATATTTCTCAAAATCATTTTTTTTGGAATGCAATGAAAAGACAATCTGGAAGCCTGTATAAAAACTCCAAGCCTCTGAGAAAGTATGTGTCACCCACAAGTTCAACTAAGCATCACGATCTTGAGAGATCCCAGTAACGAACCACTCCTTTCCTGCTCAGTTTCTCGTCACCTTAGTGAGCACAAACCTGTGCTAAGATTTTGCTTCAGAGAATACAGTGAGCGTTCAAAAACCTTGAAAATGGTAATCCGTGGATGAATAAGAGGAAATGGCCTTAGGGTAAGTAAAAGGTGAATCTCTCCAAGGGTTATAAAAGAAAAAGACTGCTTATCCCAGTTGTTTTTCAGAATTTTGGAGTGGGATTCTTGCTGTTGGTTGGAAGAAAGACCTGTTAAAGGGTGCTCAGACCAGGCTGACCGGAGACCAGTTCCATGTAGTGGATGTGAAACTTGAAGTTGTCACCAAAAACCGCAGGATGGTAGGAGTCATATTCTTCTTAGGGTAAACAAATATTGAAATGAATTATCTCTTATCCTTATGCAATTGTTTTATAGTGCTGGAAGCTTTTTATATCCAAATGATGCAATACATTGGTGAAGGTAAGTTTGTGTTCCTTTTTCTCTCCATGAATACAATAGGGCTAATCAGATGGAATGAATGAGCCAATTCACTTACGGGTAGCCTTTATTATACAATAAAATATGGATTATTGATCTTGTGGAGTTGGCAATGCATGATGCAAATTCAGTGAAGAAAACCTCCAAAATTGGAATTTGAGGCGATTTGTATTGATGCCTGAATCTACTTAGAACTATTTTCACTTTTGAAAAACCATAAAAATAAAACAACACTAAAACTAATTAAACCCAGTGTTCCAAAAAAGGACAACAAAAAGTTAACACAGAGGCCTGGGATGGCCCTCTTATAGGGTAAAAACCCTTGTTGTATTCCAATGGAGGGAGACCAAACAGGCAGGCTCTTTGGGCCTGTCTGCGGGGTAGTGAGTACAAACTTATTTGCTAGACCCAAATGTGCTGCCCAGGAAACTTGCTACAAATCCAACCAGCCCTGTAATAAGAGTCAGTGTATTGTTGTGGCCCTCGCACTTGTGAGGCATACTTGTTTAAAATACAACACTGGGCTGTCCTAGCAAAATCCTTTCATCTCTTATCTCTTAAAAAATGCAATAATCAGCCCGGGTTAGGAGGCAGCTCTGAATACGTGGGTCACATGGCAAGGAAAGTCTACACAGCAAACACTGAGGGGAAGAAAGAAAGTGTGCTATGATATTCAACGTGTATTTACACACCTCCGTTCTGCCTTCCCGTTCCCCTTATAAATCTGCCCCAAGATACGCTGGCACGCTGATTGCTATTTGTGCTCTGCTACGAAGTCCAGGCCAGACTGTCTCCTGTATTCCTTATAAACTTCTCCCATCTCTTCCCTACAGAGCAAGCACGCCCTTCCTTTTGACAGAGTTCACGTCCTCTCTACCTTTTTATAGGCCACATCCGCGTGCCCCCCACATAGCTGCACAACACAAACATGTGCCTTTCTCCTCTATTTTTTTTTAAGACTAAAAACAGGCTCTGTGTTTTGGTAGGCATCCCTCCAAAGCATAGGTGAGCGTCCATGCGGTATGTTTCCGAAAACGACGCCAATGAAAGGGAGGAACGAGCGCTGCTGAACAATGCCGCACCAAAGTTGCAGACTGTTCGGCTACAGTCCAGAAAATGAATCCAATTTTTCATTCTGTCATTATAAATATTTCATTGCAAATGGTACTGATTTTCTGCAACTGTGGTTAAGCAGAGGGCCTCTGTGTGAATATTTAAGAAAAAAAAAAAAAGGAGGAAGACAACGAAGAGGAGGGAGGGGGGAATTAAAGGTTAGCAACCAATTAATTTCTCACTTGAAATGTAAAAGATTCTGGGAGAAATTCAACAGTGATGTACTGTGTGACTCAAAGAAGAAGAAGAAAAAAAAAACATTTACTCTGCTCTTCTTCTGACAGTTTCTCATAAAATATCTGCAGTCCATCTATCTTTTAGTACTCCGGGCTCCTCTGGAGAGCAGAAAATGGTGGTTTAAAGCTCACTTCAGTGCCAGTCTGCGGGAGATTGCTTTCCACAGGACCCCCGCTGATGGAGGCCTAGGGGAAGAGGCCCAGGAGTTATTCAATCAGCCCGAGACTCTGGGGCGGCTGGGGGTCCTTTGAGGGCTGATTATAAAGCTGCCCTCCTGTTGCCTGCCTCGGAACAGAACGAAATGAGCAGCCTCTTGCTGCGCAGATTCTGCAAGAAGGAATTTCACCTGTCATGGAGTTTGTCAGAATTTCAGGATTTATCTTGGTGCAAAATTAATAAAATACCAACCAGGATTTCAGGCTGACTACTCAGCTGTGTCATCTCAAAGTGATCTTTCACCCAAGAAAACCTGGACAGTGAGCACAGCCATTCTTGCCCTACTTTTCCTTTGGAGGATGAACGAGACGATGTGACTAATGCCACCCAAACATCAGATTGAGACCGTGAGCCAATTACACGCGAGGCGGAATTACGCGTGGGTGCCGCTGTCTTAATGCATGACCTCTCACCCCACCGCTGCAGTTCTAAAGCCTCTTCGGAAGAAGTGGAGTCTAACGCATAAAAAGGCGATTTCTGCAGCTTATGACACAGTAGGTCCCCTATGGCATCACATCTGTTAAATGCATACACTGGTATTTCAGACCTGGATTTGATTTATCTTTTAAAAGGAGTACTAACAATGGAGTATGGCAAGAACGCATACTATGAAACGTTGCAAATTAATCTTGGGTCGGCTATGAACAAGGTGCAGTTTCATCCTTTGTTCCAGCACACGCCCTCCGCATGTCCCATCACCTTCTGGGCTCCCAGCAGAAAGTGGGAGGGCAGAGGGCGGGGGAGGCGGGAGAGAACACAAGGGGACAGGACAGAGTGGGAACAAACCACCTATTTCTGTGACCCTCTGCCAGCTCTGGGCTGCAACAGTTTGGCCATCTTGGCTTCTTTCACTTTAGACTGTAGCTTGCATCACACAAATCACCACTGCTCTTTTAAGTGAAGTTCTGTACAACCCAGGGGTTTGATCATTTTGAACTGAGACTTGGGTAGCTCCAAGGCAATTAGCTCTGGTCCTCAGAGTGGGTGGCATCGCATGGCAGATGGGGCCAGCATGTGGGGTCTGGATTGGCACTCATGCCACTGGCTGGCCCAGGCCAATGGACACCGTGGGCAAGCAGTTCTCCGGACCTTGGTCTCACTCAAGTTTGACTTCCAGGACACTGAACTCAGGTTCAGCACAGGGTTAGTTTGGGTTGCGATGCACACCTTGTTTTGTGTCCCTGGCCTCCATCCACACTCAGGCCCTGGGTACCTCTTACTAATCGATGATTAGCAGCACAGCCTCGGCTCTCAGAGTCAGTGATGGGTTTAAGGCATTGCTGCTTCTCTAATTTTTAATCGACATTTTCTAAATGAGACAATAAACAATGCTGTAAGGCATTCTCCCCAGCTCTTCCCCTAGTTAAATGACAATTCTGCTTTGGAGAACCACCTTTACAATTCAGTAGCAGTCTGACAATACTAACACCAAGAGATCTCAGGAAAAAGTAACAGAGAGAGTGAAAGAGAGGAGAGAGCTAGGAAGTGAGCGCACAGATGGTGGGGGGGACGCAGGGTGCTCTCAGCAGGCTTCAGTGGAGATGTATTAACTCCACAGAGGGATAAGGGCTTCCCACCAGTACTGTCATGAATTATAACTGAGTATGGGAGTGAAGCCTTGGTGTCTGTCTCACAGCAAATATACTGTTCCATTTTCCTGCACAATCACCTTTCACCCTTATAAACTCAAAGCACAGCAAAGCACACTGCTGATATTTAATGGTATCACAGTAGCCTTTTATATGTCTAGAAGGCACACAAGCTTAGCAGATGTGCCCAGTGGTGTAAGTCAGACAATTATAAAATTAAGTTTTGGCAAAGTGAAAAAGGAAATCTTTTATGAGCGCTTTGGGTTTCCAATGAAGGATGGTCTTCTGCCAGCCAGGAGCTGCTATCAATGCAGGGGCAGGGATCACACAGAAAAGAAGCTGCCCTCCCAGCCATGGAGGGGCCCAAGGAAAAAGCTCCACTTTTGCAAACTTGGCCCTCCTATGGGAAAGCAGTTCCTGGCCAGTTAGTTTCCACTCACTCATTCAATGAAGTTATCAATGAAGGAGACCTGTTATTTTAGGCAGTTTAAAATTTCACCACTATTAAAGGACTCGTTTACCCTGCCTTTCACTCCCGTTTAAAGCCTCGGAGTTGCTGTTCTAAATGACAGCACCGCAAGCACAGCTTTTAAGCACTATTCATCTCGCCGCCACATCTCCGGCTTTTACAGAACACTACTCTCTCTCTCCAATAAGGGGAACTTACTCCTTCATAGCTGCAGGGCAGAGCCTGTTCCAAGCTGTAGATTCGCTGCAAATATAACAATAAAGGATACAAATGTGAATTCCTCTTAAAATACACGTTTGGCTCTGAAGCTGCCTGGCCTTAGCAAACTCGATCAAGAGCAACCTATCAATCTTTCTCCAAATGCACAGCAGCAGCTCATTTCACCCGGCTGTCCGAGGGATCGCCACATTGATGGATCAGGAAGACGCTAGAATGGATTCTTTGCTCATTTCAGGGGATTTATAGTGGAAGCCCATGATTACTATCTTTCTTACCCTAATTGTCACAACAGCTGGATATGGAAGTGGTATTTCCCAATAGTTAGAGGAAAGTCTGTAAACATAAAGGGTCTATTCTTGCCACTTTGTCTCTACTAATGTGAGGAAACTGATCCATGTGTGGTGCAAACATCTCAAACAGAAACATGTGGCAATTCCATGTGCCTCTCTAGATTGCAGAATGTTTTGGAAATTTGGATTTCCGGATCTCTCCAAAGGATCCAACTACAAAGACGCTGAGACAGAGCTCTGTCTTTACGAGACAGTCACATGCAGTCTGTCCTTCCTAATGGAGGCAGATCTTCCGGTGCTACGGCAGCAGGCTGTCTTGGCGACATGGAAGATGGCAGGGCCAGCAGAGCTCAGCCAAAGCAGAATGTGGCAGAGGTGATGAACATTTCCAGGGGGTGGGAGGGAGGGGGCTGCAGAACTGGCCACAGTGCTCTTCAGTACACCCTGGCTGGATGCTCCATAAAGCCGCACTGATGGCAGTTCGGAGATGGCCATCTGTCGTCAACTCTGGGCCAGACAAAAAAATAATGTAATGGCAGCTCGCGAACAACAGGGCTGTTTGAGGAGGGAACGAGTCCTAGAATGAAGAGGTGGTGCTCCCTCTTTTAATAGCAAAAACCAGCCATCAATATGAACATCAAGAAATTAATGGATGGAGAATTTTTAAAAACTGAGCTGGGGTGCTGTAGAAACAATTCAAATGCAAATAAAGTGGTTTTAGCTTATTGCAATTACCTCTGTTGCCCTTACTTCAGTCATATTAACCACTTGATTCTTGAAAATTTGACTACCAGGACACATGGTGAAGCAGGAAGGGCCAAATTTAGAAAAAGGTGAGCCCAGGTTGTGCCTCCAAGCATGCACACACAGATTAGGCATTTATTGGTACAAAATGGGTAATTGAAAATGCATTTACTCATTTAGCCCAAATGAGTTCATTGTGATAATCGGGCTTATCTTTCTGTATGCTTGCTTAATTTCTAGATGCAATTTTATTAAAAAGCCAAATAAAACTATCTTACCTTTAGATGCATTATGAATGCTATACAACTGCAACCTCCCTCCTTTGCTTAACAAAAACTCTGATCTTTTTGCTACTGCATAGATGATGGGGGGGTTGGAAGGGAGAGAGAGGAGAATAACAAACTGAGGTTAGCTTAGCCATGTCCTGTTTGTGTCCTATGTGATTAACTTTCTGCCTTCAATGGTAAGGCCAATCAATCCTGATTGAATTATCCAATATTAACAGCTGAAAGTGATCAAAACTAATGGTGAAAACATAGTACCAATCAATAAATCAATGCAAATGATTCGGTTCCTGGAGATCCGATCAAATAAAAGAGAGAGATCAATTTAACCACTGAGCAAATTAAGTGGAAGTTGCTGTAGCACCAATTTACTTCCAAAGCCCTGCAGGCCCACAAAGCAAAGACATGAGGTGATGTACAAAATGGACCAGTTCCAGAACCACGTGCTCATTTGACACAATTTATACTCCTGTGCATTTTGATGTCTTTGTGATGTGCTTAAGGGCTGCTATTTCAGCCCCAAGAACAAGAGATACACAGGGGCACAGTGGATGTAAGGATGTAAAGAGCAAAGGAATGAGGCCCAGACCATCCAGGAAGGGGTGGGAATTACAATCCCCCACACTGATTTTCCTCCAAACTGATCAGTATAGGACCCGGATATGCCAGATCTAGACATGGTGATAGGCAAATATTTCCAACCCAGGGGTCCCAGCAGAACAACACATGATAAGAGGCAAGACAGAACTGGGTTTTGAGTTCTATAGTTTGTGTGGGGATGATAAAAGAAATTTTGGCCTGGTGTGGTGGCTCACGCCTGTAATCCTAGCATTTTGGGAGGCCAAGGAGGGTAGATTGCCTGAGCTCAGGAGTTTGAGACCAGCCTGGGCAACACAGTGAAACCCCATCTCTACTAAAATACACACAAAAAAATTAGCTGGGTGTGGCAGTGTGAACCTGTAATCCCAGTTATTTGGGAGGCTAAGGCAGGAGAATTGCTTGAACCCAGGAGGCAGAGGTTGCAGTGAGCCAAGATGGCACCATGGCACTCCAGCCTGGGCAACCGAGCAAGACTTTGTCTCAAAAAAAAAAAAAAATGAATAAAACATAATAAATAAATAAATAAATAAATAAAATTTAAGCTCTGTAGGAAATAAAAAGTAAGCTCTTGAAAAATACAAAAAGGTGAGAAAATGGGGATGAGGGTTACTTCCTCTCGATGTGCTGTGAATACACACTCTTTTATTCCTCTTGTTTACAAATGAGGATTTCTGCCTCACTTGGAGGAAAATATGAAAAAATAAACTAAAACAAACTTTTTTCCAAACTACACTCCGATTCTTCTACCTTGTCTTTCATGGAGGGGTAAAGTAAAACCATTTGTCTTAGCCACACCTCTGTAACTGGATGAAAGGCAGGGGAGTATATTAGCTTGGAATACATTTCTGAAAGCAAGTACACATGTTTAGTTTTGCAGTTAGAGGTTAAAAATCAAAACAAAGCCCAAGACTCCTAACCACTTGAAAAGGATAAATGTTTAAAAATAAGAATTTTTACCTGGAAACTGATTAACATGAAATTTTGCAATGAGGTATGACTCATTGCCAAATTATTCCAATAAGCTATGACAGAGAACTCAGGCAAGTTCTGATATGTCTGAGATAGAGATTTTATTTTCAAATAATGATGAATCTGGATTTTGTTCACTTAGGTCAGGACTAGGAAAGCAGCAAGAAGGTCACAGAGCCAACGTTCAGTGAGTGTCTATTATGTTCTCCGAATTCCATAACAATCCATCCAAACCAGCAGGGGTGCCTCCCACCCAATTCTCCCAGCTGGAGAAGAAACATGTTTTCTTGGAAGATTTATAACAATTGATTACATATTACCTCATATAGTAGCTATTTCTTTGCCTATCTTCTCTGTCCTAGTAGATTGTACATATATGCCTAATTATTTTAAGTATGCCATAAAGTGGCATCATGGTGAATTTAAAAAGATGGAATAATATATATATTATATATGTATATATATTATATATGTGTGTGTGCGTGTGTGTGTATATATATATACATATATTTTTTTTTCTTGAGACAAGGTCTCTCTCTTTCTCTGTCACTCAGGCTCGAGTGCAGTGGTGCGATCATGGCTCACTGCAGCCTCAACCTCCCCAGGCTCAGGTGGTCCTCCCACCTCAGCCTCCTGAGTACCTGGGACCACAAGCACCTCAACTTGGGTAAATTTTTTTTTTTTTTTTTTTTTTTTGGTAGAGACGAGGCTTTCACCATGTTGTCCAAGCTGGTCTCAATCTCTTGGGTTCAAGTGATCCGCCTGCCTCAGCCTCTCAAGTGTTGGGATTACAGGCATGAGCCACTGTGCCTGGCCTATAAGTATTTTTAATAAGTATATTTTCTGAATAATGGCATGGGGACTATAGCAGTATGTAATATAGCATTTGTAATTCTGACTATTAACAAGGACTCCTAAATGCCTCATCACACATTATTTAATTATTTGAGACAGATTTTGTGTTATACTCACCGAGAAGCTAATTTAGGACCAGTAGCTAAGTTAGCAAGTGACCCAGCAAGCCACTCAATGGGGACAATTCAATGCTGTATTGTTGTCTTATACGTCCCATCCCATATGCAGGAATTCATTTTTCCTTCAGTAATATGACCATAAAACTCAAGCACCAGTTAAACTGTGGTGTGAAAATATGCATCAGAATCAGGTGATTTGGTGGAAAAGTGAGTGAGAAGAAAATCAAACAGCTATAGTGACAATTACACATTTAAACCTTAGAGATTTCTGAAAGTCTCGGTGTATCCCTCAAATGTCAAATTACTACTGTACTTTGAATGTAGGAAACATTGCACTCATGACTTAATGAAGAAAAGGGCTGGGTATTAAGATAATCTTCGATTCAAAAGGAATTGAAATACTAGAATTTCAGAGCCTAAAGTTCAACTAGACCAATTTCTTCTACCCATACTGCAGGAATTCCCTCAATCTTCATTAAATTTATAACAAGAGGCCTGACAGAATGTTCTATGTGAACACGTTGGGAGAGAGGATGATTTGATCATTGCCATCCAATAGTAGCTTTTCTGGAGGCACCAATTAAACAGCAATTAGTGTACTGAAAGAATGTGGCCTATTCAACAGGATTTTTACAAACACCACTTGCTCACACCTGCATAAACCACTTTGGATACAAATATGCATTGTAGGATATTATTCTTGGACCATACCATCCTCTCTCAAAGCAGCTTCCTTAGGTTCTGCTGAAAACTTTTGAGGTCTATTAGGAAAACATGTGAAACATTGAACACATTCATTCACTTAAAAAATAATAAAATGCTCATTGAGTTGAAATAATGGACTCTTATTCCAAAGCACATCTCCTCTCCTGGCAGCATGCTAGGTGGCCTTTGAAGTGTATTAGAATTTCTTGCAAAAATGGAGGGAAACTCTACCAAAAGAGAAAGGTTATATCTTGCTACAAATTATATTATGTTTTTATGTGTATATATATGTATAATGATATAATTTTATGTTATATACATTATATAAAATTCCAGTCCAGATATATATCCGGACTGGAATGCAGAACACTTGGTCAGCAAGGTTTATGGGTTGTGTGATGAACATAACTTCTACACTGGCAAAAACTGTGACTTAGATTAAATGTTTCATAGAAATAAGGGCTTCATCTGGCCTAAATCTAAAAGGACTTGTGGTTTGTGACGTTCAAAGGATGGTGCCTGAGTGCTTGATCTCCTGAAGAGACTGTTCAGTGTATAATGAATTATCTACATTCTGACTGGCTTTGTAGGTAGTGCAAATGAAGGTAACACACCACTATATATATGTGTACATACACAGTATATGTACACACAAAGTATATATACACACAAGTATACATACTTATACATCCCCATATACATGTATGTGTGTGTGTGTGTGTGTGTGTGTGTGTGTGTATGGTGGCAAGTAATTTTCATTAACATTCCCTCATACATATGTGTGTGTATATATACATATATATGAATTTTATACCTAACAAAGCTCTATTCACAAAAGAATGCTTCATATTTTCAACTGGGTATAAAGTGAAAGAAATGTAAATTATGTATTATGGTCATGAAATCATTTACGTACATTTAAAAGATATCCATAGTGATGCTGATGGTCAATTCCAGAATGCTTAGCCTAAACTTAACCTATTATTCTCACCTTGATAGAAAAGCCAAATAAATTGTATGCTTTAAAATCTCTAATAGGATTGCAGTTCTTAGACATTTAGTTTTACAGTCTCTTGTGAAAAGTCCTCCTTATTTCTTAACTTTGGTGGCATAAAAAAGTAGATGAGTTCAAGTGGTTTAAAATTTACATTTACTTTGCACACCAAGGCATGAACTACAGTGGGATGATAAAATGGCTTCATTTTTCTACTCTCTTGTTATTTTGGTTACAGATCCTATTTTCTATTGTCACCTGAATGTTAGAAGATTTTTTTCACTTGTCCCAGGAAAACAACAAAATGTTTCATGGTTTTTGTACACTTACCATCCCATTTTCTATACAGCAAATACAATAAATCAGCATTTCAAAATTACATTAATTCCATCCTCTAAGCACTGGTATAAATGCAATTTGGGTAATGAAAGCAAATGCACAGGACCATGAATGCCAAAAGTTAAAATATAAAAATAAAAACACTTTCAAAGCTAGAAAGTCAAGTTAACTCTGATCCATTTTTCTTAATGTGTTGAAACTAAAGCCACTGATATTATTGAGGATTTCAGAAAATAGACCCACATAGAGATTCCGATAACTATGAATTATAGCTTTGTGAAATATTGACTGTGTAGTCAATATCTCATCTCAGATTCATAATAATTATCACATACTCACCGTAAATACTGTTCTTATCTAGGGAATGATTCACATATTAAACCTGAGTATTTGCATCAAGAGCAAATATATATAATTTCGAGTTGTGGGATTGGAAATATAAGGCTCACAGTTTTGGATTATAGAGTAAGTCTCTGTTTGGCCCAGATTCACAATTTGAATGAGTGAGTCAGAAATGTTTTGGCAGATGTTTGACTAAAAAGGTCACAAATACTCAAAATGAGTTGTGTGTTCTGCACTAAAATTTCTATGCCAGTGGTTCTCAAAGGGTGGTCCAGGGACTTCTGTGGTCTCCTAAACACTTTCGAGAGGTCCGTAAGGTCAAACTATTTTCACAATAATATTAGACGTTATTTGCCCTTTGCACTCTCATTATCTCAAGAGGGTACAGTGAAGTTTTCTCGAGGCTGCCTAACATGTGATGACATCATCTCTCTGACAGTTAATAGAATGTGTGCTTGTATTCCTGTATTTAATAGATTTCTCCATTTTGATTTTTAATATGGAAAATGATAGTAATTCACATAAACCAAAGCCCTTTGTGGTCCTCAATAATTTCTAAGAATGTAAAGGCATCCTGAGATCAAGGAGTTTGTGACTGGTCTATGCTAATTGCAGAAAAGACTGACTACTATATGTTCCATATAGAATAAAACCCCAAAATACATCATCATAAAGGAAACCTGGAATCTTGAAGGATGTGATTAATTGCTTCATTTTGTCTGCTCTACAATGAGTCAGAGGCCACCACTACCATAGTGCTGAGTTCTTTTAACGTGTTGAAGGCACCGCCAGGTGAGAATCTACTCACACAGTACAAAAGTGGAAGTTTGTTGCAAACATTTTTGTTTTCAAGAACACTAGATAGGAATCAGTCTCTACAGAAACTCTACCGCTTTGATTTTAAATGATTACTTAATTCTGCCTCACAGTTTACATGCTAATTAACAGTATTACTAGGTATTTTGGCCATATCCTTTATAGATTCACAAAACCAAAATGACTTATGCTTTCATACCTATGCAATAAAAATGTAGTATTTTTTCAAACAGAAATTTAGATTATTTTAATAAGATGTATTTTTAAACAATAGTCTAACTTGGCCTATCTTCTATATTCAATTCAGGAACAGATGTGACAGAATAGCATTTTTAGAAGTGATACAAAGTAAGACAGTAACTTTAATTTGGATCTACTGACATATTATGTCAACTAAATGGGCTCACCCATTCTTCCTTATATTTTGTATTTCATCTCCTTAACTTATTCTTTGTTCACTTTTAGAATGATAACTGAGAAGATAAACTGCAAATTCCTCATTTTGACATATAACTCACATAAATCTCATTTCATCAGAGCCCAAGGAAGCACAAAGTGGCCCCAGGACCCACTGTGGGATGGAAGACTGAGGAATGGATGGGCTCCAAGTCCCTCAGTCTTGCCTCTCCCAGGCCAACCAGATCAGCTGTTTATTTGGTTCATGGATTCAACGTGAAAACTAACTGCAACCCTCATTTTAGGCTAAATACCTGTGTTGTTAATAATAATACTCATAATAACAGAATAATTTTCAGTTCGACTCTATTCTCCTCCACGGGAACCAACAAGATCGAACAAAAAGCATGTTACTTGCAGATCATTTCATCAGAAAAATAAGGATAAGACATTATACTCATTTTCAAGGTGAAGTAACATTAAAAATAAGTTATTTTCCTTTTATAATAGGTGATATTTCTGGAATACAATCTAGGTCTCTGACTCATTTTTTTAAAACTACCAGTCTATAGCTAAGAATAATAAGAATAACCAAATCTTCCTATGTTTATATCTTATATCCATACCCATCATTTCACTGTATAACAGCCTGTAAGTGTGATGTTTATTTCTTCATATCTGAGGTTCAGAGGACTTACAGACCAAGATTAGTCACACATTAATCAAGTGGACCACTCAAGGCTAGATTCAATGTCTTTGGGTGCAAAATTTTCAACTATAAGGCTTTGGTTAAGTAATAATTATTCCATTAAATGGAAGATATACATACTGGACAAGAGTAGATTTCTTTCTTTTCTTCCTCTCTCCCTTCCAATTTTAAGCCCCTCAGGACAACAATAACCTGGACATCCACCCAGCTTGGAGCCCAGTGGGAACAGAACATGAATAAAACAGGATTTGGGAGAATGAGTCATGACAAGCGAGGTGAATGATCCCACAGTCCAATAAACCTGACCCCTAAGTCTATCACACTGGGTCAGAAGGTCCAATTATAGGTCTGTTCTAGTTCTTTTTATGATTGACAGCAGCCAGAGGCAAAATTACTTTGGTGTCTATTAATCCAGGCTCTAATTTTCCCTTTGCCCCAGTACACACAAAGCATCATGGTGGCCCAGGGTGAGTGATACTGTGAATCCAGATTTAAAATGCCCCTGTTTCCTATAAGAATAGCAACTGAGTTCAATCCCAGTCCTCTTCATGAGGAAATTACCTGCAGCTCTGTTTGGAAGAAAAACTTCTGTGGACATTGTGTACAGTCATAGATCTTGTCTTCTTGTCCATGGGCAGAGAAAATATGCTGCTGCAACTTGTTTGCTTGAACAAATACTGAAATGATAAAAGAACGGTGAACTTGGGTTATTTTGTTTCCGAAATGCCCTCAGTCAATGACTCCGCGTGAACAGCACGCCTCCCAGGTGTGACTTACTGCTGGAGACCTGGGGAGAGCTGAGTCACGTGTGCTCATGGTTGGGTCTCTGGCTTTTGTTAAGATGCACTCTACAGAGCACCTAATTCAACCCCAACAGCTCCAAAGTAAAGGTTTATGGAGGCCCTGCTCCCTATAAATCTTTAAAAAATAAAGCCGAAAACTGTCAAATGCATAGCTCTGTCTCAACAGAAATGACTCCTATTTCTCAGCAACCCACAGGTTAAGAAATCATAGATGCCAAAACCCTGTTTATTGTGTTTGCCTAAAGTTATAGCTAGCAAACAGTTCTCTATTTAAATGTGTTAATGCTAAAAATCTTATCCCACAGCTACTCTGGGGCACTGTCTATAAATGTGAAACAGAATGGCAGGTAAATTCTCTTTGGATACTTTAAGATCAACTCAGCCTACACACTGAATGCAAGGGTTTCAATAATATAAACATGTTCAATTTTAATGACTACAAAACAAGGCCCTAAGACTGTGTAACAGTTTACCTAGGAGACATACTATTAATAATTAAATTGTATATGCCAGAGGCAGTGTTTGGGTTGGCAGAACTGACTTCTGATGGATGCCTGGTGCACTGTGACCTAAAAAAGTTTGCATCTACAATATTAATCTGTATAGGCAGGGAAAGGATTTATTAAAGATGTTGGCATTTGACTTTGACTCCACTCTAATCATTAAAATTATTCTAATTGCCAGCCAACCTAAAATATTAGAATATTGTTCTTGTGAGTCATACATTTTAATCACATTTCTCATTACCTTAAAAAAACTGCTCAGATTTCCTTTCCCACCTAACACACTTTATATTGGAAGGGTTTTAAAAAAATTGTTTTTTCTAAATTACTTCAAGATACACTAAAACACTTCAGGTCTGTCTGCAGAGAAAATGCAGACTGTGTACAATTAATGCATTTTTGTCTCTTTAACCATATCAACAAGAAGAAATGAGGTTTTTACACAGATTTGCAGCTAATCTGCATATAACTCAATACATTTTATGAGGCTTCTGGCTACAACATGAAAGACCTATTTTATTAGGGGTCTTAGTTGTGAGGTGACCTATGACCCAGTCCTCCTTTATGAAGACTTACAAGCTTTTATAAAGAACCCAGACTCTTGACTCGTTGTGTCTTAAGATATATACTACTGATGGTAAACCACAGCAGTATATGTTTTTAAGTATAAACCTGGAAGAATAAAAAGAGTTCCAAAAGAAGGATGAAAAGTGGCTGATGGAATTATTGAATGAAGGAGCCAAACAGGCAACTGTTGAAGGCAGAGCCATCAACGTACCAGGTAGTAATTGTGCTAACTGTACAGTGAACATGGCCCCTCTCCTTTTATTTTATCACAGAACAGAAATCTATAGGCTGAGTTCAGTGAAGGTAAATAATCAATGCTTGGAATTTTGCTCTGCAAACAAAGAAGCCAATTTTGAGAGAAGGATATATTCCCCCTCCTCCAACAAATAAAAAGGCAACATAGCTTGAGGGGCTTAACCACTGAGTCCAAAACACATGCAAAATAATCACAGAGGATTTTCTAAAATAACTTTGTCATTGTTAGGGGAATACCAGAAATGTGTGTGATCATATTTCAACCCCCAAGGGCTTCAAATGAAAGTTTCAGATTTACTTTTTTTTTTTCCTGCTAAAAACTGTAATGCTATCATATCTGTTAAAAAGTTTCTTCTTAAAAGTGTAAATGGAGATCAGCTTCTACTCTAAAAATCCAATTTCATAGGCAATAAATGCCTCATCTAATCTGTTTTCTATGTCAGATAATTTGGGGTGAGTTTTAACAGTTTGTATTTCTGGTGGAGAATGTTATGAAATTCTCCATGTTTAAGTAGCAGACGTGCTGACAACAAGGCTGCACTTTTAGTTGAACATCTTGCCATTAAAAAGCAGCTCTGTGCAGGGAGCCTTACCCTTGGTAACCTTTAACATCGAGAGGAAAAAAAAAAAAGTGAACACAACATGTATGTAGTTTTCCAAATGGAAAAGTGCAAACTTCTGAGAGAACGTGAAATGCCATTTGTTCATCCTGACAGTTAACCTTCCTGCTCATGTGAGCCTTTAAGTAGGCTGCGATCAATAATGCTAATGAAGCAGAAATCAAACATCTTCCCCCCAAACTGAACTGAAGTCATGTCTGTAAAAGGCCATAGCAGTGGGAAGTAATGCTTTGGTAGGAAAGACATGATGTGGCCATCAGCCGTTCCTGTGTCTTCCTGAAATAATCTTCCCACCTGTAAAGCAGACTGGACACTTGAAGGTGCCTCCCATCCCTTCGAAGCTGTGCTCTATCAGGTGGCACTGGAGTTTGGCAGGAGAGTCAAAGGTCTGGCTGCAGAGTTTGCATTCATGGTTCAGTCCTTCGTCTGTCAAGGAAAACACATGAACAGAAATGGTGAAAACCTGTCATATCTTTAATACACTAGAGTTATCTTTAATTGCATATATTAAACTATTTCCATCACCTAATATACATATGTAGTAGCATATATGGTTTCTGGTTATTTCACATTATTCATGAGTTTATATCAATTTAAAACAGTTCTGGAATTTAAAATCCAAAGATAATCAGAAGTCAGATTTTATCTTAGGGCTAATGCATTTTATTAAACTTTTAAAATATAATTGGTAGGTCAATAATGAGGCATTTCCTTTTCTCTAATTACCATGATATTCTGGGCGCTGTATTTCCAAAGTCCTAAAATAAAAGAGTGTGGACAGCTTCTTCCTCAGTGATTCTCCTCTGGCTTATCTAGAAGGTCCCGGAAGTGTCTATTTCTAACCATAGGTCTTCAGTGGTATTCAGTTGATCAAACTATCTTTTTCTATTTCCAAGAATTTCTGGCAATTTTGAAGTATCATCAATAGGACAGTCTCTTACAAATGCTCTTTTCTCTGCTTCGCACCGCTAGTCTCCCATAGTCTTACTAGTTCATCTCTCCCTTAACTCTGTCAGACAGTTTCAATTTTACCCCCAGAACCAGACTCTGCCTCTGTTTCTCCAAAGCACTTTTGTGATCTCCAGGCTCACTTGACTAGCCCTGAATTTTTCCTGGATATCTTAAGAACGAGAGGGCAGAAAAATATTTTGATGTCATAACATTGCTATATAAAGTGGAGAGTTTTGTTACACATAGACACTGTTATTTTAAACATTTATGGAATTTAAACATTTAAAGTTAAAATTTAAAATTGAAGGATTTAAAATGTAAGGATTACCCTAACTTATTTCATGGTGCAATTGTAAGATATAAAAAACTGGGGGCACTAGAGCTAGCAGCCTAGCTAACACTGACTTAGTGTTTGCTGTGTTTCAGAACTGCTCAGAGACACGAATTCATTTAATTGCCCTTAAACCCTATGAGAAAAACTACTATTAGTCTCATTGCACAGATGAGAAAAATGAGGCACAGAGAGTTTAAGTAACTTTGCTCTGAGTCACAAGGACTCATAATTGGAAGAGCCAGAACTTGAATGCAGGGAGTCTAGATTCAAACCCGGGCACTCTGTCCTCAGGGGCCATATCTTAATAGATATGGTGGGGCACACATCCACTACTTCCAAGACTACTTATTAAAGGGTAGAGGCTGCACTTTAACCTGGCTTGTTATCACATTATACTTTTATATTCTCCTATTAGCAATGATTAAAAAACGCTACGAGGCCGGGCGGTGGCTCAAGCCTGTAATCTCAGCACTTTGGGAGGCCCAGGCGGGCGGATCACGAGGTCAGCAGATCGAGACCATCCTGGCTAACACGGTGAAAGCCCGTCTCTACTAAAAATACAAAAAACTAGCCGGGCGAGGTGGCGGGCGCCTGCAGTCCCAGCTACTCCGGAGGCTGAGGCAGGAGAATGGCGTGAACCCGGGAGGTGGAGCTTGCAGTGAGCTGAGATCCGGCCACTGCACTCCAGCCTGGGCGACAGAGCGAGACTCCGTCTCAAAAAAAAAACAAAAAAAACAAAAAAAACAAAAAGATATTCTAGGTCTAGGGAATGAAAGACATCGTCACATTATAAGGGTAACAAGTCTACACTGCAGTTATTTGCTTTCATTCAAAGACAATATGCATGTGTAAGTCCTTCACCAGCTGATATTACTGGCAATACCAAGTCCCAATTACAAAGTGAGTTATTATTAGCTAACTAGGAGTAAAATCACTCTATTTGTATTCCTAATCTTTCTTCGCATACAAGTATGAGTCTTTAGAAGCAGAGGATTGGAATTTGTAAAAAGAGAAGCAAAGCACTAATTAAGCCACCCAGTACTGTCTACATTTCACAAGAGATAAAAACCTACTCTGTATCTGGGTGGCACAGTAAATTCCTTGATTATAATTATGTAAGAGGGAGTTTAATTGTGCATACTGACATGACAAGGGGTTACACAAAAAGCTTTAGGGATTATATAAGATCAAGGGTTTTTTCATCTGTTTCTTTCGTTTTTTTAAATCCTGAAGTCACCAAAAAATTTCCAGATTTTAGACATTAAGAAATATAAAAAACACTATTTATTGTAAGAAATTGGATTGGCAAGTTAATCTTCAGAAATACTTGCTAACTTTAAAAGTTCTCTACTTCCTTAATGCTACATACCTTTATTTTGAATAGTAAGAAGGTTACTAAGGGTTTTCATCTCCTTTTAAAATTATGTGGGTTTTGCACAAGAACCAAGAGATGGCCTGTGGATATAAGCTGATATACACTTGTCCCAGAATTTTAAAACTTGCAATAGGTGTGATGTAACATAATAGATCTGGCAGGTTTTCCTGGGGATAACGATTGACTGTCACATGAGCATAAAGTGAATTATGCACATTAGGATGCTCTGTAATGTAATATTATCTTTCTTGACTATGAGTATTTTGTTTGGAAAAATAAAAGAAGGAAAAATAAATAAGACATATGTACATGAGTGCAAGGAAAATGTACTCATTCATTTTTATGTATTTCTTACCCAAAGAAAAGAGAAGTTGCATCCCAAAATGTTAAATAACCCAAATTCGGTCAAGTGAATTCACAAAAAGGTGATACGCAGGCACAAAGGTATTTACGCCTTATTAGTGCATACTTATTTTCTACATATTCTGTCTTTTATTTGTGAAAGCACTAAGTGACAGCAACAGTAACAATCACATCTAGCATTTTCAGAACTCTTTTTACAGCTTAAAAGTCCATTGTAATGTTAAAAAAAAAAACTTGGAAGTTCTACCTGCCTTTTATTTTTAAGTTACACCGTGAGGTCTTTCCCTATAAACTGATCTCCTAGTTATTTCCACAGGAGAGAAAATATATATGAATTGTTACACAGCACATTATAAGATGAGCAAAAGCCAATACGCTCTTAGGTAGACGTTGAGAGTCCCCCCTTTTCTCTCACCTTTGTTCATTGCCCTACTCCCCCCATCTTCACACTTGCTTATTACCTCAAGTTCAAATGTATAATGAGAAAGAGACATAGTAACACAAAACATTCTTACAACTTGTTAATATAATTCATTCTGTATTTTTTTTAATTGAGGGCAGCACAGGTGGTAACAGAAAACAAAACTTACATATAATAAGAATTCCAAAAGTTTATCCTTATTCAGAGTCCTTAACTCTTCTCTTCTAATTCCACATTTACCTTTGTATGGCTGAGAGCCATGTCTGACTTTTCAAAGAATTTCTGAAAACCCTTAGAATTGGGGGGGATCTGGCTGAGTTAAACCCCATTTCTTTTCAAAACTGAGCTTCTCTCCTTTCTTCCCCCATCTGGTATTAGGTAGTAAAGAACAGTAAATGTAACTGCTGTTTTATTTTAAAGCCAGTGTTCTTGATGTGATACTATCAGCACCCCTACTCAGGATTCTGCCCACAAAGCATAACCTGAATTGTGCCTTTCCCCCTCCTCTTCCTAAAGGTGCCAAAAAGCTTAAAAAATTCAATCAAAATAACCATTTCTGCTCTCTGGAAAGGTAGCAGCTGACAGTAATTGGATAATACAGTCTGACTCATTTATTAAAAAGAGATTCAGAGTCAATTGATTTAATAACCATTACAATATTCCATTAAGGATATAATAGGCTAGTACAGCCCTATTTTTTAATTAAGAATTATAGATGGGATCTTCGAACGAAACTTCTAGATTTTTCTTCTCCTTTTTGCTTATCTATATTCTCCAGATTTTCTACAATGAGCACAATTTGCCTTGTAGGTTACTTTGAAATTAAAAGACAGAGGAAAAAACCTACCCTTTCCATACCCTATTAATGAGGATTGATTACAACACTGAAATTTTGCTAGCTAAAAAGTTAGACAGGAAATGAGTAACATTATGAAGTATAGAAAAACTCCAGTTTTGCCCAATTAAACTTAAAAGTTTTCTAGCCCAATATGTGCAAAAACAAAAGTTAGCAAGAGGAAAGGGAGAAAGAAGTATCAGAATGCAATTTAGCTATATGAGCAAACATGGAGCTTTCTGTATGAGCCTGTATCTTTCCAGAACACACGGAATGCCCCTCTCTGTTGGATACTGAGGGAGGTGTATGTGCCTGGCAATGGGGGTCCAATGTCAGAGTGGGACCTTTACCACTGAGAACATGCTGGAAGCCAGCAACTTCCTGTCTTGGTCACCCACTGGAAGGCATGACCAAAGCTACTCTAAGCATAATTGAGAAATCATTTCACATGTATAGAAATTTCAGCTAAAATAATTATTTCCATTTGTTAATCTTCATTTAACTGTGAACAAAAATGTAAACAGGAATCAAGTCTACATAAAAGAGACTGATGCTAATGTAAATATTTACTCCAACATTAAATGTTTCAAAGGAAAGTGTCTGCATACATAATTGGACTACAACCTCCCTGACTTAGTAGGAAACGTGATAATCACTTACACAATTTTGTGCTCTAAGAAAACCATCTGCTTGTCTAAAGCCAGTTCAAAGACGAATGACAACTTCTATGCCTCCAATTTATATAACCTGGACCTAAGTAACTATTTATTAGCCTGTTTTATAACAGAAGAAATATTAGTTACCATTTGGATGCTCAAGCACAGGTTTAAATTGTGAGCTCCAAGGTGGCAATTGTTAGTTTAACACAAGACACTGACATTTCAATATAAGCTTTAAACAAGAGAAACCCTTTAAGCAGCCTCCAGACTGTGTGTCCCATGTTTATACTCCTTTTCCTTCAATAAAAACAAAAATCTAGAGTGGCTACAAGCAAATGTTCAGTGGCTGACTTACATACAGCTGTTATCCCAGGAATCACTGGGGGCCCCCTTATACCGTCTGATCAACACTACAGCCATTACTGAGGGCCAATTTGTAACAGTTTGTAAGTAGAACTCCTTCTCCCTTTTACCCTCGAGACTGGCCAGAAGGGTCCTCCAGCCTCTTCCACTGCATAAATCTATAGGCTAAAGTCCACAGATATAAACCCCTCCTGCTATATCATCATGTGGCCAGGGCCATACTTAAAAGCTCTGATCTGAGTGGGAGTAAACTCTGCCCTCAGAATCCAAACAGAGGAATCAAATGCCCTACAGTTGTAACTTATCCAGTTCGAATGTGTGTTACCACTATATCCTCACATATATTTTTAAATCCAAGAAAACTATGCCCTAACCCAATTCCCAACCCCCAACCCTTTACTTTGCTTCTCCTCTTCCCTGAGTTAATTTCCAAGCACACATTTATAAGCTAGGGGTCCGAGGAGTAACAAAGAAAAGCCATACGTGACAAAACTCACCCCTCGGCTACGTTGGCTCGCCCTAGAAACCAGGAGTAGAAAAATAGGCAGACTGCAGTGTAATTTGCCATGCACACAGCCATCACATTCTTTCTAGGGCCATAGCACTCAGCCACGATAATTTGTTGTATTATATATAGCACATATTTCACGACTGTAACATAAACACACTGATGTGCTAATTTGGCAATGGAGACTATGACTTAGGCTTCAAAGTCTGCCAGTAGATTAGTCATTAAGCCCCCAACGTAAGGCAGAATTTCAGAGTACTGAATATTGTGTGAACGTTTTTTCTCATACCAGTTAAAAAGTTCTGCCCTTATTATTATTATTATTTTTGAACAGGTTGCCATGAAAATGAATGCCTGAAGACCGACGCTAGCACCTTCTAGGAGTTCTGTCACTGGCAATATGGGAGTGTCTGGCACTGTCCGTATTTCTATGCCACATGAGAGAGCAACAGGAGAGACGGGCATGAGACTCTTACAATAAGAGGAAAAGGACACTGGGGCATGAGGAAATGAGCTCCAGGTTCCTGGATCCTGACTGCGTGCACAAAGTTGCCTAACCCTTAGGTATCTCAAGAAGAGCTGCAGGATACGCCTCCTGTGTGCCTCAGTCAGAATCTCACTTCCGGGAGATCTACAGGTGCAAGCTTACCTTAACTCAGTTACTGGCTGTTTTTAGCCAATGGTCTAAAGGTTACAATGCTTTTGGACTTTATAAGCAAAGCCACTGATATTGCCACTGTTATTTCCTGCCTTGAACTTCTCATTATCAGCAGGGCTGGAGCAGGAAATGATTCAACCGGGGTAGGCTGCATGGTACCCAGCAGATTTTAAAGAGCCCAGGGGCTGCCTAGAGCCCCATAAACACCAGCAGCTTGGAAACTAGCAGGAGGTCCAGGTGGGTAGGGAGAGGAGAGGCAGGCAGTGGGAGTTCAGATGCTCTGAGATGCAATATCGTCCAATTCCTTGGCTATTATTATAGGTTGTGTGAAGTACTTATTAGAATATTCTCATGTCGGAGAAAACATCGGGATGTTGTTCAAACAATAAACAGCAAAACAAACAGCCCACCAAAAAGGTAGCTTTCCTTCAACTGTGGGGACTCAGCAGTGGTATTTTGGCACAAGTAGGGCATGGGGATAACTGCACAGACTACAGTGCCTTTCAAACCTGGCCAGGACATTAGCTCCTCTAGTTCTTTCTTTCCTTCTTCACATTCTGAATCTAAACATGGACCCCACAGCTGAAGTCTCAGAGAAAACATGCTGCCTACAGATAGCTTTAAAGGCAAAACTTTGCCCTCAAGTTTTTTTTTAATTAAAACAAACAAACAAACAAACAGCAAACACCAGTTTTGGAAGGGCACTGATAAACTCACTTTGATTTCTCCTCTCCCAGTTCCAAGAAAAAGATTGTTACCCAAGAAAAGAAGAAAGTAGTGGATGTTTCTTAGCAAATATTCTGGAAAAGGCAAGGGCAGGGATAAGGACGGGAGTGAGGACTGAGACCAACTAAGTCTGAAGTATGTCCTCCAGGTTTGATTAGATATTGGAGTTGCTTTTAAACAACTTGGATGTTGTGTAACGCTCTGACTTCAGTATATGCCACTGTGTTCCACTGAAAAGGATCCAGTTTACTTGAACAGTCAGTTTCCCCCCCATTTATACCCACTTGAATATAGGAGAGTACATTTTTTTCTTTCAAAAATTTTTTGCCACCTAATCGTTAGTGCTGTTCTGTTATCTGACTTGAAAGACAGTTTGTGAGCACGCAAATACAAGTATAAAACATTTGTTTCCATTTCACATAACAGACTAGATGAATGGAATGATTGAAGACAGCAGTGTTTCCAATTCAGCAATGCATTTCAGTTTTTGTCTTGCCTACAAAGAGTGGTGGGTGGCAACCCAGACCATCTCAATGCCATGAGAGTGCTGAGAACTAAGTTTGCGGTTTTCACCTATTCTTGCTACAGTGCAAGTCCCAGGAGGGCAAGGGTGTTTGTCTGTTTTGCTCATTGATGTACACGAAGTACCTAGTACAGTACATGCATGGCTCATAGCTGGAACTCAATAAATATTTCTTGAATTCATGGGAAATAACTACTTAGCAAATCCTAGACTTAATTTCATTAGAATAAAATGCCAAGAATGATGGTAAAACAGTATCTATTGTTTGTCAGTTGAGTTTCAAAATTTTGCTCCATTCCCTTGTGCATTAAGCTCTATGCATAACACAGTGGACTAGCAAAATCTACCTTAACAGTGCTCGGCTTCATTATTTCCCAAAATAAGATGAAAATATTCTGGCAAATAAAGCATTAGCAAAGTAGCTATCTAATTTGCCAACTTATCCCTGGCAAGAAATTGATGAGTCAAAACTTATCCCTTATTTCCAGAAGAAAAATATTATGATGTATCTTGTATCTGGAATACCAAAAAGTGCCATATCAAAGAAGGGATAATTGCCTTTTATTTGTCCCAAGTCATAGAGAAGGCTCTATACCACACATCCATGCTCCATAAACAATTTCTATTAATTGTCTGTATTCTCATGTTACAAAGCTCCATTCTTTTAACCAATTGGTTACATCGGATGTGTGTACTTATTACACTCTTTGTTTAAAATGTCTCTTGTTTGATATCAAATACCTTCTATTAATGCCCTTACATCTGGGACTTCCGGCAGTAGTGGAAATACAGGTATATTTACCTTTGAGTACTGTACAAAACCCCCACAAATTGGTAAGATCGAAAGAGGATAGTTCATGCAGCATAAACTAAATGTAACCTGCTTTAAAGTTTAATCTATTGGGAAAACATCTTTGAGAACTGAGACAGTGCAAGAGTCAATATTAATTCCACACAGCGGGGGGCCCGCAACACGAGCCATGTGCTAGACACGGCACTCATCAGGCATGTTTTCCTGTTGCTGTGCTGAGTTTATGGCAAGGGTCAGGACCTTTTCTTTCTTTATTTCTGTTTTTTTTTTTTTTTATCTTCTTCTTCTTCTTGGCATAAAGCCACTAGTTATCTGAAGGAGAAAGTCTCCAAACACACTGAAAAGCTGTTTATCCTTGCTAGAAAGCACGGCTTGCTACTGCTGATGATTTTTTAAACAACAAAAACAAATCAAACAAACACAAGAAACTGAATGAGGTTCAACAGCTTCTGCAAATGTTATGGACCTTGACAACCATGGGCTTTAAGTGCTCACAGATTTAGATGAGAAACTAAGTCTAGTGTTTTCAAAGCTAATTATCTTTCTAAGAAACTATATTATTGATTACTTATTACAAAGATGTCATCTTCTCTCCTTCTGATTCTGTTTATTAATAGAATCAGAGTTCACCACAAAAGCACAAGTCATATCTGCAATGGCACATGGGGGTGTTAAGGGGGGCAAAATCTCTCTGATTTCCAAGGGGCTCGATCCTGCTCCTTTTCACTTTGTGGCAATGGTAGGAAAACCATTAAGCAGCAATGCAAAAATCACAATACTGCATGCTATTTGCAAATGAGTCACATTTTTATTGTTCTATTGGTGTGACCTTAGAAACTTGGCCTTGAAGAATTAAAAAAAAAAAAAAGGTAATGGCACAATAAATGCAATAAGATTTCTAAAAACAGTTTATTGGAAATGTGCTGTGAAACTTGAATTCTTCTAATCAAATGATGCCACCCCTTAGAGAAATTTGCCTGTGCATTATTAAAGTGATATACTGCAGTACTAGTTAGAGCTCCATAACCTTTAAATTGCCTGATTGTAATTAAGGCCACTAGTTTTATTTAGGAAGGTTCAAGGAGGCTCAATTTAAGTTGGCTTAACTAGTGTGAATTTAATGTCATGCTGCCAGAAGGCAGAGGAGCATTCTGGCCTGGCTGTTCTGTGGCACATGCAGCTGTGGGGTCATGTATTCTAAATTAAACCCGGATTTTAAAGAAACTACAGATATCAGTAAATAGCTGGATGTGTGTAAACAGACGCCCACATGTTTGCACGTGTACCTCATTCATTCTTTCATTCAGTCATTCAGTATGCTGGCAGTTTTCCAATTTAGGAATCTAAATACAGTTGATCCTGGAACAACATGGTTAGAACTGTGTGGGTCCACTTATCTGCAGATTTTTTTCAACCAAATGTGGACTGAAAATATAGTGCTCACGGGATGTGAAACCTGCATATAGGGGTTCCACATATACTGCGGGACTTGTGCATGCAGGGATGTGGGTATACATGCGGGTCCTAGAATCAAGCCCCTGCATATCCCAACAGACGGCTACATAGCTGATCATTTATAGAATGAGGAGAAGGGGTTTGTAGATTTCTTTAAGAGCATGATGACCTCTTTCACAGAAAGGCATGGCTTAAAGAAATGTCCAATCAGCCTTAATGATTTAAAATGAAACGTGCATGTAACAAAGTTGTAAAGGCAGGAATCTTATTATACAGAAATTCTAGGAAGGAAAATTTATAGTCAGGAATATGAGGAGAAAATAAAAGGTATTCTTTGGACAGGCCACCAAATGGATGCTGAGAACAATATATAAACTTCACTGAAAGGGCAGCAAATCAAGGACTGAAACAAAAGATGAAAGAAAATGTAGGTACTCAAAGCACAGACCAGCAGAAGCAAAGGGAAGCAGCAGAGAGAAAACACTTACAGATTTGACCCATGTTCAAAATTTTACTGGATGTGAACTCAACAACATTCATCTCTGGATAGAATGCTGGCAATTTTCTGTAGCTCCAACAGCAATAATGATAAATGAATTTCTTTACAGCCAAGTGGCTCAAGCAGCCAACTACGTTACCACTATATAATTAATAACAATAAGCAATTAAAGAGAACAGCAGGTTACAACTATAAGGTGTCAAAATATATTAGCAAAGGAAAATACAGCAACAACACACTTAAAAGAAAAATAAATGTACGGCACGTGAATCCATGTACACAGTGTCTTCTTCCAGACTATATTTTGGATAAAGCTTTTATGTTTGAAGAAAAATAGACGATGGCCTAAAACTACTATAAAGCAATTAATATCCCTCCAAAAACAAATAATACTCTCAATGCTTAGAGAAATCTGAAACGTGATATGGGACACATGACTGGGAAGGCACACAAGAATTGGCTGGCTACTATTTGGCTTTTTTTTTTTTTTTTTAATTAAAAGACAATTTTTTAAATTAAAAGATACTCTAATAAATACCTCACAAAACTGTATTTTTTGGCTTAAGTGTTTTCAAAGATCCCAGAACATTTTTTTTTTCCATGTAAAACTGAGGAGAAGCAAGCAACGAGGAGAGTGGAGGAAAAAAGAAAGGGAGAGTCAACATGATACATTTGGCTAAACACTGGAGCACTGGATGAAATTTAGAAGGAGCTTGGAGATGCTCTAACTATGGAATTTTTTAAAAGATGAGAAAAATGAGACTATATACGATTTTTTTTTTTTTTAGAGTAAAGGGGTCTTGCTCTGTTGCCCAGGCTAGAGTGCAGTGTATGTGCTCATAGCTCCCTGCAGCCTCAAGCTCCTCGGCTCAGGCAATGCTTCTTGAGTAGCCAGGACTACAGGTGTGTGCTGCCATGCATGGCCTGAGACTATAGATATTAACCAACACACCCATGACAGAAAAGCCTTATGGTCATGGCCAGCACCAGAATTCAGGCTTCCTGAATCCAAGATTGTACCGTCCCACCAACCTTCTCTTAAAAAAGAAGTTATTTCCTCCCTTAGTACATTTAAGTTGTCAAGGAAACAAAACAGCAGTTACTGTTTTCTAGATCTCTTATTGATGCGCAAGGAGCTATTTCTATTTCCATGCCAACCTGGCGATGCCTTTGCTCCCTGACAAATCAAGGCATGAATTTATTCTAATCCACCTCATCCCCCTATGTCTTAAGCAGCTAGCGTTAAAGTCTCTCTCACCCCTTGAAAGCTTTTCTTCTCCTGTTAGGGAAGGGAAGCCTAAGTTAATGTGATGCACCTGTTGGAAGGTTGGAAAATATGGTTATAGAAAGTTAAATTTCCCATATCTAGAGACAAAGATAGAGCTATCTCTAGATATGGGGAATTGAACTTCCTAGATAGTGTTCCTAGAGGGGATAGGTAAAGCACTTGGGGTCTGAGTTGTCAATCTGAAGGAAATCTTCCCAATTCTCAGTAAAGCATTGGATCTGAGCTGTCAATCTGAAGGAAATCTTCCCGATTATACAACCTGTGATGGAGTGGCTGAACGTTGATACTCTCGATGACAATAACCCAATGATTTGCTTAAACCGTTACCAGAAACCCTGTGGAGGCTGGGCTTCAGTGCTCCTTTATGGAGTTATAATTACTCAGAAACAAACACTGATTTCTTAATTCTATTCTGCCTATAGCTAACAGTACTTCTTCAAGTACTTGGATCATTCCCTGATACGGTGCTAAATTGAGTGTTTGGGAAGAAACCGAGACTGCATGCATAACTCAAATTGTGTGGCTTACTAGAAATGTAACCCCATACTTATTATGGAAAATCGGTCAGCTCAGTATGTTCCTAACCTACTTTCCTCTCTTGGGCACCATTCTGGATACACTAGCCCATCTAGACACTGTATGCTGAAGCCAAGATGTTACTGGCATATCAATGAATCATACTCATTTCTAGTTCCTTCTGCTGTTTTCTGTCAATCAAGAGCTATATAAGTGAGAGAGTTGTTATCCTCTGTGATGGGAAGAGAGAAGAAGTAAGGGAGTGAAGAAGAAAGAAGGGCGAGAGGAAGGAAGGGAGGGAGGGAAGGAGGAACTAAGGAAGGGAGGGAGGAAGGGAGGAAGGAAGACTTGTGGTAAGAAAGATTTCGTTCTCATTTCTACTTAGTTATGAAGTGTGATGAAGAAGTAGATGTCTTTGGGTATTTTTGTTATGTCAAAAACCAAAGCTAGAGACTATGAAAAAGGGCCTAACAAAAACCATGGATTAGTTAATAAGTCTATCTGTTAAATGAAGAATGAGACATAATAATTATGGAGCGCTCTTTCTCAGATGATAATTCCTTCTATTACCTTCTGGAAAGCTATTAAATATTTCTAAGTCTATAATGCCAAATTATAAAGATGTTTGGGGCACAATAAATTTTCATCCCCTATCTTCACGGCAATTTTTCTAAAACCTGAACCAGCTCATTCAAGATCCACTTAAAAAATTAAAAAATTGCATACTGTGCCAATATAAAGGCTGATAATGGCTCTCCTAACACAAAAGGAAATCTACTGACATAATCTCACTAAAATATCTGTCAATGGCCTTAAACATTTTATATATTTAAAGGCTCTGTTTTGTCTTGCATGATATGTGATACAATAAGCACAGAATTCCAATGCTGTCTTAAACAATCTAAGTAGAAGTCTGATGCCAAGGACTATGAAGTTTATTTCCTTTCTGAAAGCAAGTCATATTTAGCTCACTTATTGGTTTCGTTCTTGGTAAAGAAATCATAAAAGTCCAGGACAGAAGGTAGCCTATAGGGATGGCCTGCCTCCTGCCCTTTCTTTGCTTCTGAAAAGCAGTAGCAATGTTTGGTTTCTTAAAGACAAAGATTAGCATGAGGATTTTTAAATTTGACAATTTGGAGAAAAGCAAATACTTTCGTATAATTTTGTGGAATTGTAATTGTTGTGTAAAATAGGAGATGCAGGGTCTGATCTAAACCAGCAACAAAAGTTCTCATCTCAGAATACAGGAGAAAAGACAGTTCAGAAATTAAAACAAGAGTGGATAAATAGAGATTAGCATTGTTTGAATGTGCAGAAAAGAATAAAGTGAATAAATAATTTTAGCATATTTTCAGCCAATTGCAATAATTCAGCATGCATAGATACTTATATTTAGAGAAAAAAGCCCAGGCAAAATAAATTTTTTTTTCTCTGGGATGGGAAGAGAAATTTTCTTAATTAAATATTGCCCTGGGCTATTTTAAAGAATTAAAAATAAAATAATTCTCAAAGAATTAGACATAACTATTGCTCTCAATAGGACAGCATGGGATTGATGAAGAGACAGACTGGCATCCTGGCTCATGTAGTTCAGTCCAAATCTTCTTCCTCTACCAGATACTCACAATTCAGCTACACACTTCTCCAAAGGGAACATCAGGAGGAAGGGGAAGAATGCAACCAGTGACACACGGGACCCAGAATCGGGGCATCTCTCTTTTGAAATAAATATTAGATATTCTATCTTAAACTGATAACAGCAGGGAAATTCCAAATCAAAGTAATCACTATGGCCTTAATTCACCCGAGTAGGTCTAAATATGATCTCATCTTCTGCAAAATACCAGACTTTGTGTTCAGGCCAACTTGACTTTTAAGCACAAGATGTTGAAGGAAGTGTCTACACAAGTCAAACTCATGCCTCCCTTTTTGTTGAAGGCCCCATAAAAAGGAGACTCTTATTGTTGTTAAGATTATGACAATGGTACATTCTCCTCCCCTTATCTCTAATTGAGGATGATTATAAATATAATAACTACTGTATTTATATAGCCCTTTACAATTTTCAAAATGTGTGGGTGTGGGTTTATATACATCCATTCTCAATTAATCTGCTCAATAACACAATTTGCTCCAGGTAACTCAAGTCCTAGGAAGAGCTTTACCGATTTGCTTGAAGTGATATGGGTAGTTACTGAGAGCCTGGCTCAAATATGGACTTAGCTTCCAGATTAGAGAAAACAACTAAATTTCAATATCAGAGCAAGTTTTTAGTTAAATCGTGTATGATGCTTAGTTTACTGTGTCCCTGTGCCCAGGAAGATAGGAGATCATCCATCTACTTGTGCTGATAATGTATGTTTAGTTAAGGCAGTGAACAGCAATAAAGAGAAAATTAGAAAAATATACTTTCAGCGTGGGCCTTTTTGGTTATTTTGATGGTTTATTTTAGGGCCCTTTTAAAGTTTCATTAAGGCCAAAAATGTGGTATTCGTTTTTTTCATTGTTGTTACTGTTTTCAAATTCATCAAGATTTCGTTCAAAACTTGGCATTAAAAAAATCTGACTAATTCATGAAGAAATAACATATTTCAATTTTGCTCTTATGGGTAAGAAAACTGATATGATTCATTTTATTAACAAACTGTTTTAAAATCCAGAAAGTCATTATTTTCAAACTGTGTGAAACAAGGCGGAATCATTTGTTTCCCAAACAAACGGTACCCGTTACAAGGCTGTTTTTCTCTTTCTCATGTGGAGAGTTTCACACACACTGTTAAATATCACTTACTGAGTTGATTTGGAAAATACCAGGAAAACCATATACTGTACAGCTCAAATGATTGGAGTTAACAAAAACAAACAAACCCTCCCGGCCCCCAGAAATGTAAATAAAAAGTTAGATTTCCCTGTACTACATTTGATTGCATTAATTGATGTTTTAAAAAAATCCGCTGAAAATAAAGCCCAGCAGTAGCATTTTTCTTTCCTAAATCACAATAGCAGCACATTACAAACATTACCAAAAGGTCCCCTGGTGCGATTGTAAAGTTCCACTCTGGCAGTAAAATGCAACTACTGTGTGTTCTCCATTTTCATCTCCACCGTCCCCAATATATAAGAAAGCAGGTCACAAATGCAATTAAGCCTGCTTGTGTGTTGCTTAAATATTAATTTCTGATGAATGCTCAGATATTGAATAGTCACCCACTACATCTTTAAATATATATATATATATATATATTTAAAAATCCTCTTATTTTAACATAGGGTTTGAGCTTGGCTAGCAAGCAGATTATTACTACTGAGTCCAGTTTTATAATCTGTCATCCTTTCTACTGTCACAAAAGTTGCTTCCACAGTGGGAGGGAAATTCTTGGTATACAGGGCATGTACTTGGTAGGCCTGGTATGATAGCAAACACAGACCTCTACTATAGATGTAAAGTAACTTACACTATAGTGGACAGAAGAGACAGTATTTATAGAAATCAGTACAGGCATCATCCCCAAAGCCTTTCTTCCTGTGCAACACGGTGGAGTGGTTCAAAGAACAAAGGCTTTGGGATCACTTAGTGGATGGGATGCCCAGCCCTGCCAATAAGAAGCTGAGTCATTTCACACAGGTTATTTATCCTTGCCTTAGTCAAACCATCTATTAAATGGGAATATCAAGTCCTTATGTCATGGGACTCAGTCAAAATAATATATATCAAGTATCTAGCATAATACTTGGCCTATGATAACTACTCAGTAAATGTGAGTTATTCCTGTTATTAAGAATGAAACAAATGTTTGTTCCATTTGTTGAAATATCTTTTAACACTCAGGATTTTTACTTTCTTATTATCTAGGATACAGATCTTACTCTTTTTTTCCCAACACTTCAGCCAATTATTTGAAAAGATTAAACAGTTTTTATGCATAATTTTTAGACCTACACTGGAAGACTTTCTCTGAATATCTAGTCATTTATATAATCAGAAATGGAAGTTATCATATTCATCCTTGTAAATATTTTGAGTTTTTAAATAATATTTAGAATACTCCAAGAGTCTTCAAGCTGGGTATACATGGAAGGTAGCTATGCGTACCACTATACTGTGAATACACAACTCAAGTGTACATAGAGGCTTTCAAAGAAGTATGTAGCCTGGGGTTACAATTCAGAGGGAACTGATTTTCAGTGTTAAACTCCACATGTACTCTTTCCTAAAACTGATCTGCCTGCAAGCAGCCTGTGGTCTGCGGGTTCCCCTTTCTCGTCTCTCCTTGTAATTAATCTTGTCCTATTGTACAAAATGTGGGAGTACTTCCTGCCCTTTCTCAATCTTACTCTTGTTTTGTCCTGGGCTGCAAAAATCTTCTGGGGGACAACTGGCTGATTCAAAAACTGGATACCTGCGGTGGAAGAGATCTGCAAGGGCAAAACCAAAACTAGCCAGGGTACAGCATACTAAAGCGGGCGGCGCCTTTTTCATCCAGGTGGGAGACTCACAAAGCCTTCTCCAGCTCTCTTAGAGTTAGAATTTAGAAATGGGATTATTGTCACAGGAATGCATATTAACACTTTCATTTTCAAGTCAAAGTCAGACTTTTTCTGACATTAAGTGTAAGTTTGTTTTGGCTCATGACTTTGACACTGAAGACTGGCTTTGTCCTTTAAATTACATGGCAAGTATCTCATCCAATTCAATGAGGTAAATGTTAATGATAAAAATATACTTAAAGGATATGCAATATACAGTGCACTGAAAATTGTATCTTTTCAATTACTTAATGTATGATTAAAAAATTTTATAGGTGCCAAATTAAAAACATGTGAGGAGATATATAATTTAAAAGTTGTTTTTGGGGTTACTCAAACGACTATGAAGATGTTAACACACACGGTATGAATGTTTCTTTTTTTTTCATGTTTTTGTCTTATCTTTTTACTGCTTTTACAACTACATTTTAGTGTTTTATCATTTTGGCAATTTTAGTAATAACAGATATTGGAATTCATAGTTCTTATTCCATTTTAAAACCTGTTTCACCTAGCTGCAAACTATGAAAAAAATAAGCAGGGTGACTTTCCAGTTACCAAATATAATAGAGCTATGGTTAGAAATCTGATTTTTTTTTTTTTGAGACAGTCTCGCTCTGTTGCCCAGGCTAGAGTGTGGTGGCGTGATCTTGGCTCATTACAAGCTCCGCCTCCTGGCTTCAAGCGATTCTCGTGCCTCAGCCTCCTGAGTAGCTGGGACTACAGGCGCATGCCACCATGCCCAGCTAATTTTTGTATTTTTAGTAGAGACAGGGTTTCGTCATATTGGCCAGGATGGGCTCAAACTCCTGACCTCAAGTGATCCACCCGTCTCAGCCTCCCAAAGTGCTGGGATTACAGGCGTGAGCCACTATGCCCAGCTAGATTTTTAAAAATAATTTATTTAATTTTAATTTAATTTTTAAATTTTAGATTCAGAGGGTACATGTGCAGGTTTGTTACATGGATATATTGCATAATAGTGAGATCTGGACTTTCAGTGTACCCATGACCCAAATAGTGAACACTGTATTCAATAGGTAATTTTTTTAATTCTCACCCCCCAATCCTCCCCCACTTTGGAGTTCTCAGTTTCTATTATTTCCATGTTTACATCTACATGTATCCATTGTTTAGTTCCCACTTATAAGTGAGAACATGTGGTAATTTGATTTTCTGAGTGAGTTCACTTAGGATAACGGTCTCCAGCTCTACTCATGTTGCTGCAAAGGACATGACTTCATTCTTTCTTATGGCTGCATAGTATTCCATGGTATATATGTACTGCATTTTCTTTATGCAATCATCCATTGATGGGCATTTAGATTGATTCCATGACTTTGCTACTGTGACTAGTGCTGCAGTAACACAGGTGTGCAGGTGTCTTTTTATATGATTTCTTTTCCTTTGGGTAGAAGCCCAGTAATGGGATTTCTGGGTGGAATGGTAGTTCTATTTTTAATTCTTTGAGAAATCTCCCAACTGTTTTTCATAGAGGTTGTACTAATTTACATTGCGACCAACACTGTATAAGTGTTCCCTTTTCTCTGCATTCTTGACAACATCTGTTGCTTTTTGACTTTTAATAATAGCCATTCTGATCGGTGTAAGATGATACCTCATTGTGGTTTTAGTTTGCATTTCTCTGATGATTAGTGATGTTGAGCATCTTTGCATGTTTCCTGGCCACTTGTATGTCTTCTTTTGAGGAAGGTCTGCTCATGTCCTTTGCCCACTTTTTAATGGAATTGTTTGTTTTTTTCTTGTTGTGCTGTTTGAGATCACTGTAGAATCTGGATATCAGTCCTTTGTTGGCGGCACAATTTGCCAACATTTTCTCCCATTCTGAAGATTGTCTGTTTATCCTGTTGATTATTTCTTCTGCTGTGCAGAAGCTGTTTTGTGTTTAGTTTGACCTACACCAAGGGTTTTTAATCTTTATAATTCCTATATTGATTTTCTTCTTCTATATTCTTCCTCTTCTCCTCCATATAGGAAAAAGAGAGAAGGAAGAAAAGGGAGAAGAAGCCATAGGTTGTGGGGCAGAAAGGGACCCTGGTTTCAGGAGTGTGTTCAGATAGGAGAGAGAGAGGAGACAGCAGAGTTTTATCAAAGTGGGTTTCCCATCTACAGTCAGTTCTGTCAGCTGCCCCAAAGCAACAGTGGGTCTTGCAGGATCTGCGAGGTAAAACTGAGGCAATGGCTATGAGAGCCGAAACACCGAGTCTGCTCAGCAGAATGCTATCAGCGGGACTGAGGAGGTCAGAAGAGGTGGACCTGCACCTTGGGTCCTGCCTGCCCCCCTGCATCCTGCCTGCTCCAAAATCCCAAATGTGTGGGTTTTTGTTTTATATAGTTTTTGTTGTTGTTGACTGAATGAATGGAAGGAAGGAGACAAAAACAAAAAACAAACAAACAAAAAAAACAACGGGAGAGAATGAGAGACAGGGAGGGAAGAGACAGCTTTGGGGAAGTCGCAGGGTTGTAAGGGATGTCAAGTCCACCCATGAACCGGGTAGGAGCACATAGCTGGTTCTTCTTTGTATCTTCAAATAATTCAACATGTCATCAAAGAGATCTTTTCAAATTCACACCATTCCTTTACTAGTGACAGGCTTCTTGCCCAGATATCTTACTTTTGACTAGCCCAAAAGTTTTTTAAAAAAAAAAAAAGTGTGTTTCAAATATAGAAGCACTATCTCCTGAATTTATTTCTATCTAAAAAATAACATTTTCCCTTTTTCTTTCTTTTTTTTTCTTTTTTGTTTGAGAGAGTCTTGCTCTGTCACGCAGGCTGGAGTGCAGGGTGCAATCTTGGCTCACTACAGCCTTCTCCACTTCTCAGGTTCAAGTGATTCTCCTGCCTCAGCCTCCACAGTAGCTGGGACTACGGACATCCACTACCACGCCTGGCTAATTTTTGTATTTTTAGTAGAGATGGGGTTTCACCATGTTACCCAGGCTGGTCTTGAACTCCTGGCCTTAAGTGTTCCACCCTCCTCAGCCTCCCAAAGTGCTGGGATTACAGGCGTGAGCCACCACACCTGGCTTATTTTCCCTTTTTTCAGCAGGGCCTCCTTACTGCATGCTAGTGTCCTGGTCAACTCTATTTTTTCTCGATAAGCAGAAAAACAGTGCCCAGGTTCCTCCCTACGTAGTCTACATTTGGCTGCTACCATTTTCTAGGTGCTGACCTCTACAAGGAAGACCTGTTAGCCTTCCCTGCAAAGTTTTCTTTATTTTACATTTTAAGAATGAGATTAAAAGAATGGTCTGAATAAGTACTTCAATGTTACTGCATTCTGCTTGTCCCACACTGTCCTTATTAAGCTATGGGCAATCACAGTTTTTGTAGAGTACTACCTCATTGTAACCTCTAGAAACCAGAAGACATTAGAAGTCACTGTGTTTAACAAAATTTCTGAGGACTCATGTGATTTTAAAGGCTCAATTAACTTAAGAGTTACTAGGGAAAAATACATTTAAAAAATTCAGTATGAAATATCTGCGTTGGGTGTTTGCATCACACTGGTCTCTCAAGACTTTTACCCCCTTTGCCAACTGCTACATAATATCTGACCAGCTGTTCTCAAGAAAAGCTGAATACCCCTGGTCAGCCAGTGAACACTGCACAGACAAGGAAGAGGTGCACAGCACCCTGTGTGCCAGTGTGATGCTTTCCTTCTTTTTAAGGGGCTAAACTGGCCATTCATTAGCCTTTACAACTCTCACTTTCCAAGGCACAGGCTTGAGTCTTCTCATTAGCTCTGAATTCCCTGCCTCTAAGAAGAGCACAGATGTCAGGCAAGCCTGACCCAGTATCTGGCTGATCAGATGCTGTTTACTTTCATAAGCCCGAGGTTTTAGTGCATCAAGGGACGAGGCAGTGGGATTCTTCTCTGGCCCTCCTCGGCGTGGCGGAGTAATGGAATGCACAACAAGCTCACAAATGGCCTGCGCCCACAGCCGCACATCTCTCCGAGGAGAGGGCTGCTGTTTTCCACGGGCAGCTTCCCTAAAGGACAAAGGGTCCAGACTGCTTCTGTGGAAACCAAATCGGCAGGAGGCTCCGGTCCTCTGAAACAACCAGGCATGCTTTGGCACATTCAGCCTGGGGCAAATGGCCTACTCTCCCGTCCTCTTCAGAAAATGTTCTTTGTATGGAGTTAAATAAATAAATAAATAAGTGCATGCATACATATCTGCATACATACATACAAATATGAAATGAATCTCTTTAATAATCTCAAGATATCATCTCAGCTCATGTATGAGGCAGTCACTAGGGGCCCGTGACAAAGGGGCCTTTGGGTTTTCTCTTTACCTTTGATCTGCATTATGAAATGTTAATGTTCATCCCATCAGGGTCCCTTCCAGAAACACACCCTTTCTAGAAAGGCGTACCCTTGCCCACTCCAACTTCCACTCAAATTCACCATTTATGTTCAAGTGCTGACTCTGAGCTCATGCCCAGAAGCACTGACATTTTTGAACAGGGCTAGCTAAACTGCTAAACAAAATTTACTGATGATAAAGAGCACAGCTGAGATTAAACTGTGGCAATTTAATAATAAACACACTCCCGTCCAGTGCGTCTTGCACTCTGCATACACTTAATGTATGAACCTTGACTCCAAGCATTTTGTCTGTAGTAGGGAATGTGGGGTGGGTCGGGGGAAAGTCCACAGAATCTATAATTTTGTGTTGACTAGGTAGGAAACAACCACAAGCACATATTTTGATATCTCTATTAACAGCCTGTTCATGTCTAACTGCAAAACTTGGTTGCACTTCTTTCACCATCTTTGCCCAAGACAGACCAGTAAACACAATTCCTCTCTCTATAATTAGCCTTTTCTCTGAGGGCCCTGAAGTAAGTCTGCATGCCGTAGATTTAATATCCAGTGCTATATCCATATGTGCTGCCCTTGCCTGGTCCCAGAGCATATAAACTCCCCTATTAGCAGCCTTGACTGCTTAATTATGCAGATTTTTTTTGTACCCGCCTGCCTGTAAAATTACTGTGTCTAACCTTTTTTTTTTTTTCCTCTTTGCACCATGCTGGCCATTCTAATGAAATCGGCATAGGGGAAAGGGCCTGATTTGCAGTTATGGAGGCTGGATCGCACTGGCAATCTGTCCTTAGTGGGAGTTACAAAAGAAGTCAAATGCCTTCATCTGGCTCTACCCTATCATCCCCAAGGTGATTGAGTTCACTTCCCGATGCTTCCCAAGTTTTCCTCAGGCTGTCCAATCAGCAGGTCCACCAGGGAGCCCAGCCTAGCTTGCAACAGTCTCTGTATCTAGTTACAGCCCCACCAGGGACAGTCAACCATCCACCCCCAAGCCTTCAGATGAAAACCTTTTCTAACAAGGCCGCCCAGCGCCAATGAAATAACACACATCTGCATATCCACTGGGTCCCATGTTTCTTGTGCTCATGGATTATGTATCTTGCAGCCTCTAATAAAGAAATGCAGTTCTTTGTTTAATGTTTATCTTGTGCTTGTTAAGCAAATGCTAATGTTGTATCAGAATGCTTTAGTGCTATTTGGGTTTTTGGTGATTTACTACAAGACAATCTGCTGTGAAGTAAATTTAGAGAGGGAGAAAAGGGAAAAAATCTTTCTGGTTGAAAGGTAGAAAAAGAAAAAGGTTTGACAGAAAAATCAAGGAAAAGGGAATGAGATAGCGTGGAGAGAACGAGGAAGTGGGAGTGTGCTCGAGACAGCAAATGCCTGAGACAGACAGGCAGGCAGACAGAAGGACGCACACATACACACACACACACACACACACACACGGGGTTGGGGGTGGGGGAGAGAGCAGGGCCTTACAGAAATCTTCTAGCCCCAGGCTGACATACTCACTCTATCACTGGACAGTTTTGAGACTGGAAACTAGAGAATAAACCCAGTACAATTTCCTAAAAAGATGAGATGATAACTTCCCCTTCAGTGATAAGGTAAACAGTGTCCTGAAGGGTAAACAAAAAATAAAAAAGCCTTTTTTTGTTGTTGTCTGCCTTTGTGCCCTCATGGTTAGCACTGTGCACTGTTATTCACAGACCACAGGGAAGCCCTAAATTTAATTGTTCATGCCTAGCTCTGCTAGAAATAGGCAAAAATAATCAGAATCTCCCTCCTCCCAATTTCAGGGAGGGGTGGGGGCTGGGGAAAAGAAAAGAGGGTGGCAGCTTGAAAGCTGATGAATGAATGCCCTTTATTTATCCTTTGGCAAGATGGGATATAGATATCCACAGTGCAAACCTTTCCCGCCTGCTCTCCAATGCTGCAATACTGGTGGGAAAGAGGATGTAATTTTTACACCGAGAGATTACACATTTCCCCTATTCCATATTTTTGATAGGAGAGGTCAAAATGCAATTCTTTAGAAGTGAAATTGGGGAAAAATGAGGTCTGTATTTTTTTTAAATTACAGCTGTTATAATTTGTTGACAAATTGTGAGGTTAATGATGTCTTAGATTTCTGGTTATGATATACAAAGACTAACTGATAAGAGATGATGGAGAGAACAGCATAGTGGCTAGGATAAATAAGTATTTCACTCAGGAAGTACACTTGTCACAAATCATAGTCCTTTTCTTCTCCTACACTCTGCACTCCATGAAATAAATCAATAAATTTCCAGAAGGATGAAAAAACTCTAAGTGGGTAAATGAAAAGCAAACACCTACCACACAAATACACACTCTGTCAAGTGAAAATTACATCCACATAGGAGAATGCCATGTTAGCTTTCTTCTTGGGTAAACATCTCTATCCTTAACACACTATAGAAGCTAAGGATAAATTTAGCCTTTGTGATTAATACAATTAATTACAAGTACTCTGGTTCTTCAGAAATGCCTCAAAGATGTCACAAAAGTCTCCATTAAAAGTGTCAGCTCCTGCTTCAGAAAATGTATGTGCAACATAGTTTATTATTCCTTTTGTAAATTCTCGTTTTATTTTTTCCTATGAATATTGTTTTCCCTTATAAATTTGCTGTTTTCTAATGGTGTCCTATCAACACATAAAAGCCGAACTCAGAGCCCCTTTCTATGCCAATGGAAGGGAGTAGAAAAGACAGGGAAGGCATCCATTTGCTACTTGAATAACTGGAAATTTATAGCGTGGGATTCTCAAAAGTACTGCCTCTTAAGTCACCTAGGGCTCTCTGCAGAGAGTGAAGCTTAATTACTACTGTGGACATAATTTGGGGATCTGACACTTATTCTTTGAGGCCTGACCAGAAGTCATCAATTTCTTTCCATGATTTCATTTCACTAAATAATATGATCATGGCAGACTTCATTCAGACTCAAAGCAAATCCTACTGCTGAAAGGTCTTTTTTCCCATTGTCTTAGCCACTTAGTCCCCATTGGGGGCTACTATTAGAATTGAAATTTAATGTATCTCTTTTCCCCTTTAAATTTAATGGAATAAAAAAAAAAAAACAGAAAAAGGAAATCAATGACACATTTCTTTAGCTGGTTCTTACCGCTATGGCAGGGCAGGAATCATGGGCTTTGCCGTTCGTAAAGTATTATATAGTAACGACTCTCTAAATAATACATAAAAGTAACAGAGGCATGTTTAGATTTGTCTTCTCAGTAACTTATAATGCTTCCCATTCTCATATCATTAATTCACATTACATTCCTGTGAAGTAGTTGTGTTCTGTGTATTATAATGCATTATAATCTCCATCACATACTTAAGAAAATAGAGTTACTAAAGTACCAAAAAAAGTCATTCAGTGATGAGTGTTTAAGCCCCAATCTCCTGCTTTCCCCAGGGGAGTGGGTTTTGGGGGAGCTGAGGCTGCTCAAGGCTGGTTGTCTACTCAGCCACAGCTTGCTTTGAGGCAGGGCCTGACTCCAGTGGGTTTACAAAGAGCTTGACCTCAACTTCTTTGCCAGGAAAACCTCAGTAATGCTCTAGCCATCCTGGCCTAGGCACCCTAATATTCAAAGCAGTATACTAATGGAGATAAGCACTTAGGGTTAAGGTGGTAAAAAGACAAATATTTGAATAAAATGACATTTTTATTCCAGAACTTTCAGTGACCAGGGTGGCTCAAGAACAATGGGTGATTGAAGTGATCTGTCATGATGGTATTCTCCCGTGGCACCAGAGCACTGTAGAATTCAGCAGCTAAGAATTTAGGCACTCCATGAAGAAGAAAATGCTCTTATCAGTGGCCTTACCCAGAAGCTGTGCTAAATGATCAGAAGCAAGGTGAACTGCCATTGGAATAGAATCCAGGGTGAGAAAAAGACAAGCTGCTGATGGGAGAAGGTGGGTTAGAACGAGAAAGTGGGTTCTTTGGAAGTTGGTGGTTAGATTTAGATAATGGGTTGCACTGGGGTTGAGTTAGACTCCAACTGAGGGTCATTCTGGGAATCAGTTTATTTAAAAACAAACACGCAAACTACAAAAACTAACAAAAGGTAACCCCTTGAACATGGTTTAAAATTATATTTAGAGTACATTAAATCTCCACATTCTCTAGGATCACCTTACACACTAATTTTCTAAACATGGTGGAATGGAAGTGCCACTTGGATTGGCAGAATAAGCTCCTACTAGAGCAAACCTCTGGCAGGTAACTACTATAAATTTCGGACAAAATAAAAACAGTGATCAACCTGAAGGCACTAGCATGTAAATAAAAGCAGGCAGTCTGGAGAGTCAACACTTGGATGAAGAAGGGAATAACACAAGATGAATTTCCTCCTTTTTTACAAAACATATTTTATATGCATGTGGATGCCAGTACTCCAATAGAAAGCTTCAGTTATCTCTGACTTGAAGAACTAGAAAACATAATTTGGGGCAAGCATAGCCACTGGAAAGTAAGGGGAAAATCTCTTACATATACACACATACATATATACACATACATATATATACACACACGCATATATATACACACACATACATATATACACATACACAAATATACACACACACATATACACACACACACATACACACACAAATCCTTAATTAGGTTGCTTGCAGTCAGTCCTACTCTTGTATGGTTTAGAATTTGGTCAGGGATTTATGAATAGTTTACATGCAGGATGTGTTTCCCCATCTCTACCAAGCTCTTTCCTTTCTAGTGTTCTCTCCTCACTCTCTCTTTCTATATAAACAGAGAGAGTGCTGACATTTGAGCTGCAGTCCAAATGATAGAGTTTGCAGTTTGCATTCAATCAAGTTACCTGTCTGCTAAAACAAAAATATCAGCCCCCTCTGGAGGAATGTATCAGAATCCATCGTATCCACAACATAGCATTCACAATGTCCAAGATGCAACTTATAAAGAAAATAGACAATGTGACCTATTTTTAAGAGAAAAGACGATTAACTTAGATGTTAGAACTAGCATCCAAGGATTTTAAAGCAGCTATTATAACTGCGCTTAATGATATAAAGGAAAATATATTCCTCATGAATGAAAACATAGGAAATCACAAAAAAGGAAAAACAGCCTATAAAAAGGTACCAAATGGAAATTCTTAAACTGAAAATTATAATTTTTGAAAAAAAATAATCCCTGTATGGGCTTAATACCTTAATGAATACGATAAAGGAAAAAGTCAATGAATGTGAAAATAGACTAACAGAAAGAACTTATTCTGATGAACAGAAATGAACAGTGCCTCAATAACCAGTAGGATAATATCAACACATGGGTAACTGTAGTTTCAATGTGAGAAAGAAAATGGGGACAAAAATAACAGTTTAAAAAATAATGGCAAAAATGCCCCAAATTTAGTGAAAGATACAACTCTACAGACGCGTGAAGCTCACAAAGTCCAAGAAGGAAAAGTATAAGAAAACCACATAAGCATATCCTAGTCAAATAATCCAAAACCAATATAAAGGGAACATTTTAAAAGCAGGAAAAAACAAAAAAAAAACCTCTCCCCAAATGAAAAACAAAAACAAACCCCACTCATAAAAGCATATTACACAGAGCAAAACAATGATTTGAACGATTTCTGTCTTCTCACTAGAGTCAATGGATCTCAGAAGACAGTAGGCTAATGCCTTTAGCGTGTTAAAACACTAAAGAAATCTGTCAACCTATAATTTTATATCCAATAAAGAATATCCTTCAAGAAGGAAGGTGAAATTAAAACAAAGAGAATTTATCTTTAGCAGAACTGAACTACAAAGAGTACTTCTTCAGACTGATGGGGTATTAGACCAGATGAAAGCTTGAGACTTCAGGAAAGAATTAAGAGCAACATAAATAGTAAATATCTAGTGTACATTAAATAATTATTTTTCTTTTTAATTTCTTTAACAAATGTATGATTACTTAAAGCAAAAAATTATAGTATTATCTTATGGGGTTTATTACATATGTAGACATAATACATACGAAATCTATATCACAGACTGACATATGGTTACAAAGTGTCTATATTTAATGAAAATAAAGTGGTAAGATATTAACTCTAAGTAGACTGTGAAAGTTAATTATATACATTAAAATCCCTACAACAACCACTAAAATAATAATGCAAAGGGATATAGCTGAAATGCCTACAAATAAATGATACTGGAATTCTAAAACCTATTTGGAAAGTCCAAAAGGGGGAAGAAAAGGAAGACATTACTAAAAAAACATGAGGCAGGCCGGGCATGGTGGCTCACACCTGTAATCCCAGCACTTTGGGAGGCTGAGGCGGGCAGATCACGAGGTCAGTAGATCAAGACCATCCTGGTTAACACAGTGAAACCCCGTCTTTACTAAAAATACAAAAAAATTAGCCAGGCGTGGTGGTGGGCGCCTATAGTCCCAGCTACTCGGGAGGCTGAGGCAGGAGAATGGCATGAACCTGGGAGGTGGAGCTTGAAGTGAGCCGAGATTGCGCCACTGCACTCCAGCGTGGGCAACAAAACAAGATCCTGTCTCAAAAAAAAAAAGGCAAATAGCAAAGACATGGTAGGCCTAAATCTAACCACATTAATAATTACATCATATTATAATGTACTGAACACTAATTAAAAGAAAGATTGTCAGAATGAATAGAAATGGAAGCTGTAACTATATGATGTCTATAAGAGATACACATTAACTATAAAGAGAAGTTGAAAGCAAATGAATGGAACCAATACATACTACGAATCCAGTAAGCATGAGAATGCTAGAGTGACTACATTAATATCAGACTTCAAGATCATACTGCCAGAGATAAAAAGAGATATTTCACAATGCAAAATGAGCCAACTACTCTGGAAAATATAACAGTCATAAATGTGTATGCACCTAAGAAGAGTTTCAAAATATATAAAGCAAAAACGGACTGAATATAAGGAAAAATATATAATCTTAACAATTATGGATATTTGAATGTCTCTCTTAGCAATTAAAAAGACAATCTTATAATCACAGATGAATATTTGAATGCCTGTCTTAGCAACTGATAGAACAGGAGCTCCCTGCCCCCGCCAATGACGAGAGACATAGATGATGATTTCAACAACACTCTCAACCACCTTGACCTAATTGATAGCTACAGAACATTATACTCAACATCTGCAGAATACATACTGTTTTCAAGTGCACATAATACATTCATCAAGACTGACCATATGTTCACCCACAGAACAAGTATCAAAAATTTTAATAGAATTAAAATCATACAGAGTATGCTCTCTATTCATATGGAATTAAATTAGAAATTAGTAACAATTAGATATCTAGGAAAACCTCAAATATTTGGAAATTAAAAGCACATTTCTAAATAATCCATGGATCCAACAAGAAATCACAAGGGAAATTAGAATATACTTTGAACTGAAAGATACTGAAAATTTAATATTTTAAAATTTATCGGATGCAGCTAACACATTTCTTAGGAGGAAATTTAAGAGCTATAGATACTTGTATTAGAAACATAAAATAGTCTAAAACTAATGACTCAAGTTTTACCTTAAGAAGCTAGAAAAAGAAGGGTAAATTAAATGTAAATCAGTATAAGAAACAATAAAGATAAAAATAGAAATCAATGAAATACAAAATAAACCATGGAAAAGTTAATAAAATAAAAATTTGATTATTTGAAAACATCGGCAGAATTGATAAACTTAGCTAAACTGATTGAGAAGAGAATACAAATTATCAGCATATCAAGTTATCAGGAAGGAATAACTGGCACTATTAATCCTATAGATATTTAAAGGCCAATAAGGGAATATTACAGTTTTATGCCAACAAATTTGACACAAAATTAAACAGAAAATCCGAACAGCCTTTTTTGTCTATTAAAGAAATTGAGCTTATTAAAAAAGGAAGGAAGAAAGGTAGACACAATTCCAGATCAGATGGTTTCATTGGTGAATACTAAGGAGCATTTACAGAAAAAATAACAGCTATCTTAAATTCTTCAGAAATTCTTCTTATGAGGTCAGCATAATCTTAACACCAACACCTTAAACAGATTTTATAAAACTTGTAGGATCAGGCCAGGCATGGTGGCTCACACCTGTAATCCCAGTACTCTGGGAGGCCAAGGTGGGTGGATCACCTGAGGTCAGGAGTTTGAGACCAGTTGGCCAACATGATGAAACCCTGTCTCTACTAAAAATACAAAAAAATTAGCTGGGCATGGTGGCATGCGCCTGTAATCCCAGCTACTCAGGAGGCTGAGGCAGGTGAATCACTTGAATCTGGAGGCAGAGGGTGCAGTGAGCTGAGATCCCACCACTGCACTCCAGGCTGGGTAACAAGAACAAAACTCCATCTCAAAACAAAACAAAGCAAAACAAAACAAAAAACAAAAAAACCACAAACAAAAAAGCCTGGTAGGATTGGCCTATAACCATAATTCAGTCAGCCACATGAGTATACTAAAAGGGACATTGGTAGATATAAAACAAAGCAATAAAAATCAAATACAATTATTTTCCTTTTCTTATTACTGTATCTGTTTAATAATAAATAGATGAACCCCTTTGGAATTAAAAACTGATCTGTGAACAAATACCTTGGCTCCCTTCTTCTCACTTTTGAAGCAGTCTTTTCTCATTACAGTCACTTTCACCTCCACTCTGCAGGAAGACACTGGCAGTGGGGGCAACACAGCATAGGAAGGTGGTGAGAAACCTGGTTCAGGTCATGGGTCATCTATGCTCTCAAGGTTAGCTTTCTCAGTAGTAAATTTCAGTTTGGTAAAGAAGTTTTTGGAGAAAAGTTCAAAGCAAAAAATAATACTGAATGTGTTTTTCCTTAACCTCTAAAAAATAGAGTGAAAGGGAAGGAGTCTTTTTTTTTTTTTTTTTTTTTTTTTTTTTTTTTGAGATGGACTCTTGCTCTGTTGCCCAGGCTGGAGCAGTGCAGTGGTGTGATCTCGGCTCACTGCAAACTCTGCCTCCCAGGGTCACGCTATTCTCCTGCCTCAGCCTCCCAAGTAGCTGGGACTACAGGCGCCCGCCACCATGCCTGGCTGATTTTTGTATTTTTAGTACAGACGGGGTTTCACCATGTTGGCCAGGCTGGTCTCAAACTCCTGACCTTACGATCTGCCCACCTCAGCCTCCCAAAGTGCTGGGATTACAGGTGTGAGCCACTGCACCCGGCCGCAGTCTTAAAAAAGTATTAGAAGACATGAAATAACTGCATGTGGAAGTAGGAAGCACAGAGTAGAGTGACCACCATCCCCTTCCCCACCACTGGAGGGGGACAGTGAAGGAACAACAGGAGGGGCTCTGAGAGGAGAGTATTGGGTAGAGTATTCAGAAGGGTGTTGCGTCAGTAGTGCAGAAAAATTAGCCCTAAATTAAAGGTTGCTCTGCAACTCCTCCCCCCAAACACAAAGAAGGCCTCAGAGGATCAAACTATTACAAACTAACTTAACTGCTTCCCAAAACAAAGCTCAAGAGTAGTTATATGAATACAAAAGTATCCAGTACCCAGCAAGACAAAATTCACCATGTCTGGCATCTAATGAAAAATTACCAAACACGTATAGAAGCAGGAAAATGCAACACGTAGGGCAAAGCCAAAAATCAATCAATATAAACTGACATAGAAATGACACGTGATAAAATTAGTAGACAAAGACATTAAAAAAGCTATAACTACATTTCTGTGTATTCAAGAGGGAGAAGAAACACTGAAGATGTTCAATAGAGACATGAAAGAGATAAAAAGGTCCATATTGAACTTGAAGAGATGAAAAATACAGATGGATTTAATAGCAGATTAGACATTACAGAAGAAAAGATTAGCAAATTAAAGACAGAGCAACAGAAACTATCCAAAATGAAACAGAGAGACAAGGTAGTGAAAAAAAAAAATGAACAAAGTATCCATGAACTGAGGACAATTTCAAGTGGCTAATATATGTATGACTAAAATCCCTGGAGGGGATGTACAGAAAAACATTTGAAAAACAGGTAACTGTCACGTGATGGAGCGTCATGAACATTCAGATTATTTTAGTTATGATTTTTGGTATTTTCATGGTTTTTAGTATATACTGTATTCTGAATATTGTACCTAAAATTATATTCTACCTGGAAATGTCTAATATTTATTTAAAAACAAGCCCCAGTGTAAAATCTAGAATTACATATATCCTATCAAATAAATGAGTGACTTTTAGAATATATTCAAGAAGTAAAATGAACTTCTAATATAGATCTATCTCCACTTTTTATGGACCTGAATGTTGATCTATTACTGATGAAGCAGTTAAGAAATTCAATGTCTCACTTCTCCCTGTGATTGGAATGAAGGGAGCTTGTGAATGTGAAGGTAAGAAATAAATTTTGGTTGTGGGTGGCACAGAAAAAAATTGGTAACTTGTAGTATAAGTATTATTAAAGAGATAATAGAAACTGACAAGTTTTAGATCATGATGAAAAAAAGGAAGGAGAGAAAAAAATCATCAGGAACCAGCTTACAGAATGGGACATGAAACTTGGTCCAGTGTGGCAGTGGGAAAGGTGTAATTCACATGCACTCAGCCAGTCACAGGTGTTTTAGTTTGGTCGAATATAAAGCCCTGAACTTAGGATGAGATTCCACCTGCTTCTTAAGCTAGCTCTACTGTTAAGTGGTGACCACTATACCAAACATTAAAAATATAAACTAGACTTTCCTCTATTTGGCATTCGTATGATTATTAGAGAGATGTCTAATAATTATTTGTACTTACAAATGACTCATGACATAAAAGTCATTTGTAAGAACAAATAATTATTAGAACAAAGAAGTAAGAGAAGCAAACACTGTTTTGTTTTGTTTTGTTTTTGCCTCAAAGATTCACGTACAGACCACATCGTCAGGGAACTGTTGTAAAACATGCTTTATTTTTTTCCGTAGTCACAACGGCATTACTGGGGACTAAAATATTGAGTCAAGACTCAATTTAAAAGGAAACACAGCAATGACAAAGAAAATGGCATAAGGACAAAGGGGAAAGCGACAAACCTCCTCGCTCAATTGAAATAATTCAGTGAAATTAGATTAATATTTTCCAAGTCAAAAACCTTTAGAGCTAAAGTACATTCAAGCAATCTCCTCATTTCCTGATAGTGAAGAGATTAACCTAGGTGATGCAACTATTTACTCTAAAGGAAGAAACTGAGTTGCAAGTCTCCTCAATCACAGCCCTGAGTCTTGGTTGTTGCATTCTCCAGTTGCCTTGCAGAGGGAAGGGAGTGGGAGTAGACTGTATGCAGTGATTTTACAGAGGACTCCAGTGCACTTTAAAGTGCATATTAACATTCATACAAACTACTCTTTCTAATGTAACCTTGACCTACCTTGACCTAATGTGCTTTCTATAAGAAACATGAATTCCATATTTAGTTACTAATGGTTTGGGGTTCTCAGAATTCAGAGACATTTTTGCCAGATGCTGGTTTGGATGATTGAGGATTTTTTAAAGATCTTCTCATGAAAGAAATGATCCCTTCTTTAACCTTTTTGATAAACCATCACCTTTAGCTTTGTAAACAATTCACATTCACTTGACTGATGTTATTTCCATAAGCCATCATTCCAGTATCCTGTAGAGATATACTTGTGGGATTGGGAGCCAAGAAATCTGTGTCCTGGCCTCAGTGCTGCTTGGAGCCTGGGTAAGTGATGGAACATTTATGGATCTCAGCTTTCTTATGAAAACAAGAAGCCGACAGAATGCTCTCTTTCTCTAAATTTCTATCATTTTCAGTTGCAAGAGTGAGGAGACAAAAATCTCTAGTCATCTTTTATTTGTAACTGGGTAAGTTTTTCTTCCCTTCCCTTTCCTGAACCCATCAACAAGTAGAAGGATCTGTGAAAAGATACAGGATGAGGAGGAGGTGGGGAAGAACTAAAGTAACCACCCTAATTTTGTATATCTTATATTTTTAACAACAGCTCCAGGTCTGCTTCATTTTCTCTCCTTAGCTTACTGGCCCCTGGGTCTTGCTTCAGAAACTAAGTAATACATGAATAAAGTCATGACAATTGACTGCTTTTCATGAGCAGACCATTTGGTGAAATGATAAAAGTTGAAGAATTGAGACGGCCTTTATGAATTTACAGTTTACATGTAAGCTAATTTCAGAACCACCCTTTATTTTTTGCTTCTTTTATTTGTACTGAACATTTCCCCCTTTTCCTGTCCTTCACTCTTACTCAGATTTCCTTCTGCATTTTTGTTGTACTGCTGCTCTTGTGTTGTGCAAATTTTATCTTATTTTCAATTGTAGAAACAAATAAATGACTTAACTGTGCTGACAGTTAAAATTCTAGTAAAAATTCTAAGTTACATCAAATAAGCAGAGTTGTTTTGCTCCAAATTAACATCTATGTCAGATATACTCCTCTAACAGTGTTGATACAAATTCCAAAGCTCCTAATTTTAAACCATAGATATTAGAAAGATATATGTGCAAATGTTTTGAGCTATATAAATTCAAGCTATGCTCACAGTAACAACTAGCTCTACTTCAATAGTTTTATACTGCTTATGGAAGTGCTACTATGGCATTATATTAAAACATTCAACCAAAATTTCCTGGACACCATTTACGAGCACAGTATATACAAAAATGATTTCAATTAGTTGATATTATGTGTCTACTACAAGTACCTCAAAGAGTATGCATGGATCAGACAGTATCCTGGAGGTATAAATTCACCCTCCCCATAATATTTGATCCCATAAATCCAGCAGTTTATACCTCAAAGGGAGGGGTGGGTTTTCTTCTGTTTTTATTCGCAATGAAAATTGAATCTTAACTAGCCACAAGGGAATATGATAGACAATAACCCATTGTTGAACAGTAGTCTTATATTTATCTAATTTATTGGTTGAATGAAATGAGGTCTTTGATTCAATTCAAGAGTTTGGCATTTTACACTTTTCAGCTTATAGAACTGTTAGATTAATAATAAATTTCAAAAGAGTCTATTCATATTAAGAAAATTAGGCCCAATACTAAGAGATATCAAGACATACCTCACGTTCAACTTGCGGTTCAATCTCTCTTCCTAAAATGAAACAGTAATTGGTAAACCATCTTGAATAGGTCTTGTGTGTGTGTGTGTATGTGTATGCTGTGTGTATTAAACAAGTTTGATTATGGGTTAGTAGGATTGCATCAGCTATCTCTTTGACCATGTGGCATCCAAATAAGTAGGCACTAATGGTCTGTCGGTAGTGTGCGTGTGTGTGTGTGTATGTGTAATGATGTCATACATTTTCTCTAGTGAATTTCTCCAGGATAGATATAGTCTTAAAAACCGCTTTTTAAAAATACTATGAGCAGAAAGGTACAATTTGGCTGTGGTTTTGCTATTATTTCCAAGAAATAAACTTGCTTGCTATCCAGTAGTGGCTAGTGCTTTAAGTTTTAATGTGGATACTAGCCCATATTTTGCAAGAATTTGGCCATTACTCAAGTATGAAGTTAGGAAATTGTGTATTTTATCTTACATTCTATTTCTAGTTGTAGCAAGCTTTTTGGCATTAGAATATCTGTGTACCATATACCCCTTCAATGGTCCTCATAAATGTTATGTTTGCCTTTATGTAATTTTTAAAGTTAGGAATTTGGATCCTAGGAAGAGCCTCAAGAAACAGCATAGACTTCTCCAGAACATCTCACAGGAATGAATAACCTTGAAAACTTGAAAGTGGATTTGACTACCTGGTGACACAGACCACATGGTAACACAGCAGCAATTTTCTCTAACCCCTAAACAGGTCTCACAAGCAATCCTTGGTTTCTCAACACTTTTTTTCCCAGTTAAATTGACCAGAAAATATCCTTCTTTCCTTCCCCAGCTCCTAACTTCATAAGCTGCGAACTCATAAATGAAGTCAGGCTATTGATATTATGCTTACATTCTACACAGTAATGTTATAAATTTAAATGAAGCAATATCTACTCTGTGTTCTAGATCCTCAAATGAATAGTTTATTCCATACAAAAAGAGGGATTATTAATAACTACATTCTGTTTTTCTATTCCCTCTGTAGTTTCAATTAGTTATACAGATACTTGCTTCCTTCTCTCTACCTGTGTCATATTTAAAAATCTTGATTCAACTGAAGAAGCAACTCTGTTTTGTGGAGTAAGTAAAGTCACTCATGAATAACGTTTACCTCCTGGGGACTATTAAAGAACTGAATAGGAGCCACATACAACCATTCTAGAAATATCTATTTAGATGGATAGAAGTCTTTTTACACTTTAAAATTTTCCTACATTAGCGATAAGCACAATAAGATAAATCTTGGAAATCAGGAGAAAATTCTACTTCTAATACCTACAGTGATTAATGTGTTATTTGGAATGTAACACAAAATTAAAAATAAAGAAAACACAAAGAATTAAATTATTGTAATTACTGCACTTGTATTTTTTGGCACTGCAGGAAAGGACATCTTAGTCTGATGGCCTCCAGCACCATAAACTTGGATAAGACATCTGACCTCTCTAGGACTTAGTTTATTCATTTGGGCCAAGTGACTCATAAGGTCTGTGCCAGATCTAAAAACATCATGGGTTTGTATTATTGATGGGGAATACTTTAACAAAACTCAGACTGACAAATGTTGCAAAGCTATACTTTAAATACAAAGACACGCCGTACCATTAATGAGTGGTTGGGCTGGGGGATGCAACTGAGGGAGGAAATATGATGTGGCAGCGGTTTGGGGAGGTGAAATAATCAGTTTGAAAGGAGATTTTTGTGTGGGTAGATAAGAAAAACCTTCCAATGGATATAAATGTCAGGTTATTGAAGATCCCAAACTTTACAATAGGGGGTTTAGATTTTGATCTGTAGGAGACAGCATAGGACAAGATACAGAGTGGGATAAAGAGGACCGACAGAGAGACTTCCTAGCAGAGTAATAGCATTAATATTAACAACGGCTAAATTTTATTAAGCACTTACTATATGCCCAGCAGAGTTCTACATCCTCTACATGTATTAACTCATTCAAATAATGGAAATAATAACCTTATGATGTTAGGTACTATTATTGTTTTGTTAAAAAAGGAAACTGAGGAAAAAGGAGAATTTATGCAACTTGCCTAATCAAAAACACAATAATGTTTTAGAAAAAGGCCTAAAAAAAGATACGATTCAGAATGATTTGGAGAGGAGCCAACAAATAAGAATTTATATTCAGAAATTTGAGTTTTGGAAAATACTGATTGCATTAAGAGACTATGTGTACATTTCAAGTGTGGTAATCACGTATAATAATTTTGCTTTTGAAGAGCATGCACGTACTGTTTTATAGTCATGTTGTGAGTTTAAGAGTGCATGTATTAAAGAAAAATAAATTAAAACAAAAAAATTAACCCAATTCAAAACAGACTTGGTTGACTTGGTCTCTGTGAAAAAGAAAATAAATAGTGGATAATGGAAAATAAACAGTGAAATGTATCAAACATTGAAGAAACAAATGATACCAATTCTCTAAAATTTGTTTCAGCAAACAGATTCAGAGAGAACATTTCCCAACTCATTCTATGATGCCAGCCTTTACCTAATACCGAAATCAGACAAAGACATTATAAGAAAGGAAAACAATAGACCACCATGCCTCATGAACACAGATGAAAAATATTCTCAATAAAATATTAGCAAATTGAATCCAACAATACATAAAGCAATTACAACATATGACACAGTGGGATTCTTCTAGGTGTGCAAGGCAAGTTCAACATTTGAAAATCCATGGATATAATCTATCATGTCAAGAGACTAAAGAAAAAAAATCATATCAATAGATACAAAAAAAGAATTTGACAAAATTCAACATCCATTCATGATAAAAAAAAAAAAAAAAAAAAAACCCTGACAAAACTAGCAACAGGGGGTAACTTCTTCAATTTCATGAAGAATATCTACAAAAATCTATAGCTAACATCATACCAGTGGTAAGAAGCTAGAAGCTTTCCCCCTAAGATCTGAAACAAGGCAAAGATGTCTCCTCTCAACATTCCCTTTCAATATCATACTGAAAGCTGTAGCTGATATAAGAAAAAGATAAAAAAAATACAGACTGGAAAAAAAGAAATAAAACTTTGTTTACAGATTACATGATTGCCTATGTAGAAAATCCCAAAGAATCAACCACAACAAAGAAACTCCTGGAACTAATAAGCAATTATAGCAATGTTGCAAGATACAAGGTTAATATACAAGTCAATTGCAGTCTTACATACAAGCAATGAGCAACAGGAATTTGAAATTGAAAACACATCATTCATATTCATTTCAAAAAACTTAAATACTTATGTATAGATCTAATGATATATGTACAAGGTCTATATGAGATAAACTACAAAACTCTGATGCAAGAAATTTAAAAAGATCAACATAAATGGAAACATATTTCATGTTCATGGATAGGACAACTCAATATTGTTAAGATGTCAATTCTTCCCAACTTGATCAATAAATTTAACACAATCCCAATCTAAATTCCAGCAGGTTATTTTTGTGGATATTAACAAAAAGGTTCTATAGTTTACACAAAAGGCAAAAAATCCAGAATAGCCAAAATGATATTGAAGAAGAGCAAAATCAGAGAACTGAAACTACCCAACTTCAAGACCTATCATAAAACTACAGAAATCAAGACAGTATGGTATTAGTGAAAGGAGAGACAAATGAATCAATGAAGCAAAAGAGAGAGCCCAGAATTGATTCACACAAATATAGTCAACTGACTTTGGACAAAGAAGCAAGGGTAATCTAATGGTGAAAGTATAATTTCCTAAACGAATGATGCTAGAACAACTAGACTTTCACACAGAATAATAACAATTAATAATAAATCTAGATACAGGTTTTACACCTTTCACAAAAATTAACTCAGCATGGACCATAGACTAAATGTAAAGTACAGAAACAAAACTTCTAGAAGACAACAGGAAAATCTAGGTACCTGGTGTTTGGCAATACATTTTTAGGTAGAACACCAAAAGCATGATCAATGAAAGAAAAATCAAGAAGATAAGCTTCACTAAAGTTAAAAACTTCTGCTCTGCAAAAGACAGTATTAGGAGGTTGAAAAGATAAGCTATATAATGAGAGAAAATAATTGCAAACACATGTCTGATAAAGGACTTGTATTTAAAATATGTAATAAAGTCTTAAGATCCAGTAATTAGAAAACAAACAACTCAATTAGAAAGCGGCAGGGTGCGGGGTATAATCTCGACACTTCACCGAAGAAGATATACAGATGGCAAATAGGTACATAAAAAGGTGTTCTGCATCATGTGTCATTAGTGAACTGTGAACAAAAACAATGATGAGATAGCACTCTGTACCTGTCAGAATGACTAATGTCCAAAACACTGACAAAACCAAATGCTGGCAATGATGCTGAGCCACAGAAACCCCATTTATTGTCGTGGGAATACAAAATGATACTGTCTCATTCAAAGACAGTCTGGAGCTTTCTTATAAAGCTAAGCATAATATTAACATATTATTTCAGCAATTGAGTTCTTAGGTATTTCCCCAAATAATTTGAAAACGTATGTCTACACAAAAACCTGCACATGAATGTTTACAGCAGCTTTATTTATAACTGCCCAAACTGGAAGCAACAACCAAGATGTCTTTCAATTGATAAATGAATAAATAAACTGTGGTATGCCCATTTAATGGAATATTATGCAGCAATAGAAAGAAATAAGTTATCAAGTCATGAACCACATGAATGAATCTCAAATGCATATTGTAAGTAAAAGAAGCCAGTCTGAAAAGCTACATCCTGTATTATTCCAAGCATAGGACATTCTGCAAAAGGCAAAACTATGGAGACAGTAAAATATATATATATATTAGTAGTTGCTAGGGTTTCAGGGGAAGGAGCAGAGGGATGAGTAGGTAGAGCAAAGAAAATTTTTTGGGCAGTGAAACTATTCTGTATGATACTATAATTGTGGACACATGATATGCAAAATCTACAGAACTGTGCAAAACAGAGTGAACCCTAATGCAAACTATGAACTTTAATGTATCAGTATTGGTTCATCAATTGTAACAAATGTACCATACCACTGCAAGATGTTAATGATGGGAGAATAAAGGTGTGGGGGAGAATATGGAAATGGTACTTTCTGTTAAGCTCTTTTGTAAAACTAAAACTGCTCTAAGAAAGTTTATTCATTAAAAATAAATCCAGCCCAAGCACTATGGCTCACATGTGTTATCTCAGCACTTTGGGAGGCTGAGGTGAGAGGATTCCTTGAGGCTAGGAGTTGGAGATAGGCCTGGGCAACATAGCGAGACCCCATCTCTACGAAAATTTAAATAATTAGCCAGGTGTGGTGGTGCATGTCTGTAGTTCCAGCTACTTGGGAGGCGGAGGTGGGAACCCAGCAGTTTGAGGCTGAAGTGAGTTATGATCACACCACTGCACTCCAGCCTGGGTGAAAGAATGAGACCCTGTCTCTAAAAATCAATCAATCAATCAATCCTACACAATCCAAAATATATCTTTTTTTCTGCCTGGAGAGTCTCTATGGTATACTTATGTGGAAAATGAATAGTGTAATCAGAAAAGTTTGGTAGCAGCCACAGAGAACCAAAGGGAAGAAAGCATAGGAAAGAGAAGATTGCTTCTTACTGCTTCTCTGGCTTCCAACAGTGCCCCTCAATCCACTCTGATGTTGGAATGACCCTGTTACAAGAAAATCTGAACATATCACCCTCATGCTCAAATTTTATCAAGAAAACCACGGGCTGCAAGATAAAACTTAAACTCCTTGGCATGGCATACGAGGTTCTTGATGGTCTGGTAAGGCTCCATTTCTCTGTCCACCCTGGATCATTTCATCCCATTACCCCATGTACAATTTTCCCAAGAGGTTTTGTACATACAAGAAAATCCTTCCTTGGCCTTGCAAATTCCAGCTCATTCCTCAAATATCAGTTAGGGAGTTCTCTTCCTAACAAAGTGTCCTCTAAGCTTCCCAGGCAGCCTTAAGATACTTTTTCCTGTGCTCCAGTCGATCATGGTATCTAGCTTTCCTAAGACAAATATCTATCTTGACTTAAATGTTCATTTGCATATCTGGTGCCAAATTTGACCCAAGTTCCTTTAGAAAACTACTGTGTTGCATTTGTCTTTATATCCCTCGTGTCTAGCCCAGAGCCTCGTATATAGTAGGTGCTGAATAAATCCTTGTTCAGTAAACATCGGGAGGTGAATCTTCAAGCTCTGATTCACCACAACCTCTACAGTAATACCCTCTGGTTAGTATTTTAATAGTTCACACTTCTCTAATTCATTCTCACTTGTATATATAGTGAACTCTTGATTACGCACCAGAGGATTATCCACATTGTAGTTCAGTGTAGCAAATCTTACTTTTAACTTCTTGTTGACATCACCAGCTGTTTACTTATGTCCTTCATTGACATTGTCACCCATTCCATCTACTTTTACTCCTGTATGCAGCCAAGAGCATGGCAGAAACTAGGAAGAAAGTGTTTTTTAAAAATTACACACACTTATTTGCCTCTTCCTACCCAAGATTCTGGACTTAAAGGCACAAGAGATCCCAAAGTCAGAGTAAGGAGGTTATCAAGGTAAGCTAGATAAAAACAGTGATGAAAGGGGCAGCTACTTGAGTGATGGTGTGACATGGGAGAACTGGGAACATTTTTCTGGGAAAAGGATCTTCATCATAAACTACAAATCTCTGAATAGCTTTTAGGATATGCTCCCCAACAAAGAACCCTACATTTCCACCTACTATATCTTCTAGCAGACTAGTGTTTCTAACTTCTAACATTTTCGATTTCTTTGGAGTCACTAACCCGACGACTACACTAAATGGTAGGATGTTTAGGAATAAAACATGAGCAACTGCACACTCCTGAAATAATCATCTATTAAACACTGTCTTCCATTTCAGACTGCTAGTAAAGATAAAAATAAATATTTTAATTTCAGGCACAATTTTGTTTTGTTTTATGTTTCCCTGAGTATGTGATATGAAACTATTTTTTAATGTCATTTACATTAAACTCTGGCGCTGCTGACTGTGCTTTACATTCTTCTGAAGGCCCCCAGTAGTGATTCCTCTTTTAAATTTAAAAGCCTAATGAACCCAGATTTTTAAAAGTAGCTAATATTGGGTTGAGGGCCAAACAATATAATGATGCAGAGCTACTTGCATTATTCCTGGAGCTATTTGATTTTGACAAGCCCACATTTGGTAATTAACATGAGAATGCCCCCTTGGGCCGTTCTCCTGTTAGCTAAAATATCTTATAAATTACTGTAATAAAAGGGGAGAAAAAGGAACACGCTGCCTGTCAATGTTTCAACTTATCTAGCAAGAGGAGGAGACAAAGCCCCGATCTGGAAACACACAGATGCCAAATGGGAGCATAAATTCTACCGTCTGCCCGATGTGAGAGAGGCACCTATTCGACAGCAGGACATGTGTACAGCATCAGCTGAGTTCCTGAAGCAAAAGGTGTGCCGGTCTGTTGGATGGGCAGTCTTGGTAGGTTTCATAATTGCCGGTGAGTCAGTGATATCACATCGTCGGCTAAATGCCCCGTCAGTGGACACAGCACCTACAGTTGAGGAAGCGGCTTCATATATTCCATTTCAAGGTCTCTTGGTAAAGTTCAATAAATAATACCATCTACCAGTATTGTCAAATGCAGTTGAATTTATTATCCTAATCTAGATGAATGTACTAACATGGCCATAATATAGATTCTATGTGCATTTGTGGTTAAGAGTCAAATGTCTCCCTTCGCTACCTCTGTTTGCTCCCGTCTGGCCATAAGCCTGTAATCAGCTAAAGGAACTGGAAGTGGACAAATGAGCAGGTTTTACAGTTCGTTTTCTTGAGGCTAAGATTTGGCAATGATGTAATTTTAATTCTGGCAAGAAGTAACAATCTGTGACTATTTCCTTAGAATTGACTTTTAAAATTCTTTCAGACCTCACTTTCTTTTCTCTTTCACCCACATAACTACTTGTCATCTGATTGTAGACATATAAGCCACTAAAAGAAAATTATGACACAACAAGTATTAAATTCTCTCTAGGTAATGGAGACTACTGTGTATGTAAACATATCCATATATGCAACAATGCATACAAAAATAAACTTTATTTTCTCACACTGTAGTTTTACCTCCTGTTACCAAATCAACTTTATTATCATCAATTTATTTTAATCTAGGACATTAACCACATTATTTTGAGTCGACAGCAGCTGCTGATTGAACAATAGTTTTCAATGTTCTATTATTTAGGGTCTTTGTTGTTGTTGTTGTTGTTGTTTTTAGTGTTTTAGTTAAAGGCCTGAGGGAATCAATGGGTATGATGCGTAGACTTATTGATAAAAATTTTGAGCCTGCAATAGAATTACAGCTCAAAAATAGCTGTGTTTAATCCATAGCAGACATAATTTGCTACTAGGGCTGAATTTTAACAGGAACAGATCCAAAATCATGTCAGTGTTCCCATTTTCGTGCCACAGAGTAATGATATTTAATCAGGAATATTACTACACTCTTTTGGTGACAGCTGAGACACAAAACCAGCCAGCTGATGCAATTCCTGTCTTACTGCTGGCGGCCTATAAACGGCAGCTACAAACAGGAAGCTGCCTTACCTCCTGTATCCTAACACACAGAATTTTAAAGAACAAGGCTTGCAGAGCGGCTGCAAGTACAGTCCATCAGGCTTCCTAAAGACGTCTGGAACCATCCCACAGTCTCCACACATCCCTGTGGCCAAAGGAAGCTTAAGGAGGAAACTGTTCTAGATCTCTTGATGCAATGGCGCTGCAGTCACCAGGTGTGAGGCAACACGAGATCTGCAGAATATAACCACCATAGCTACTGCTCAGTTAGATCGATGGCCTATAATTACCTGGGAATTGCTTGGACACAAATGGATGGTATATTGTGTCCCACTCCTAATGAGCAGGGTAACTTTTGCCTGGTCTGTGAACATTATGATAAAGACAATATTCCCATCTGCTTATTCTGCCTTCTACTACCTGCCCAGACTGCATCTGATGTAGCCCAGCAAGACTGCGGATATGGGAAGCAGACTTCAGACAGCAAGGAATTGGGGGTGATGTGTTCCAACTCCAAAAGCAGTCTTTATTGCAGTGGTTGCAGCTTTTCACTCCATCCCAATGTGGACTAAGACTGACATCTCTGAGATAAAAGGCTCCATTAGATGTCTTCAGTTTGGCCAGCCTCCTCCCCTGGCCACGCCCCAAAGCATCAAGCCACATTCTGCTGACATCCATCAAGCTCATGATTCCAGCTCAACACTTTGCAGCAATTTCTCCATCTTCCAGCTACCACAAAAAGAGGAGTGGGAGGAGAAGATCCAAGCAAGTGGTGGGGAGGGATTGCTTAGTGCTATTTGATCAAACACTGAATGTATAGCCCCATAACTAAGCTGCCACAAACACACCACTCTATCCGGTAATACTTCTTAAAAGTAAAGGAACAGAGCTGGAGCCCTGCTGGATTTCCCTTAGCAACCTGACAGGAGCCCACAAGGTCAGCTAGCAGGAAGCGTAGAAAATTATACGGTGGGGAATTATCAGCTAAATTATTTCACTATACTCAGGATTTTTACTGTTCTTCCCAAGACAGTGGCCTCTTGCTACCCAGATTAGAAACATGAATAAAAGGACAAGAATGACAAAAGGAGGGGGAAAGAAAAGAGAAACATTTTAAATGGCTTCTTTATCTTATTTTATATATATACACATACATACATGTATATGTATATGTATATGCGCGCGTGTGTGTGTGGCTTTGTTTTGTTTTAATGCAATTCCTTGAGGCTACTGCCCAGAAATCCAACCTGCTTGTTTTCCTTCTCTGGCCATAATGTTTCTTATCCTTTTTGTTTGGGGTGGAAGGATGATGGGGGTTGGGCAGGAGACGGCTCCACGACCAGGTTTGCTACACAAGCCACAGCAGCAGGAGCAAGCATGATTTATCAATTAACAGGTAATGAAAAAAATTCTCTGCAATTAAAGATATGATTTTGCTCAAACAGGAAGCAGCACCATACAACTGTGTACCCCTCTGAGGAATACTCAGCTCCCGTCACTAATGTGGAGCACAGCTAATTTTAACAGAGTGTGTGTGGGCCCCTTGGGGGACTCCTTGTTGATGAAGGAATATACAGTAGGGAACCCCCAGAGGACCTAGCTGATTGGAGAGCCCCAGGAAAGGTGTAGGGAAATTACATTTCCTGTTTCTTAGGAGAGTTATTAAAGGGAAAGGCAGCTTTAATCACTGAAAGACCAGTTGCTGTATTATTTTTGATTTATATACCAAAACAATACCCTTTATTCCTTGGTTGCTTTTTAATATATATGTCAGCTTAGTCAATATTATATTTCAGTATAACATATAAACAGCTGTAAGATCTTGTTAAAAATGTGAAGGCTTTTGAAAGATTATACAAGATAAAATGCATGATTGCTACTCAACAAAAAAATCAGAGAAAATTAAAGTAGACAGAAATATTCCCCTTTTTCCTTTCACATAAATCAATAAGCTATTTTGTTAAAAGAAATGCACCAAAAATTTCGTAATAATATATAAAAAAAGTTGTTGGCTTCCCAATATTTTCTTCTTCTGGATATACAGTTTCCTTGGAAAGAAAAATTTCATTTCTATGCAATGAATGCAGAAAGGGCACAGTGATTTGCTGATCTTATATGTTCATGCCAATTTGTTTAAAATACTTCTATATAGTCACTATTTTACATCAATAGTTTAGTAAACTTTGGAGATGGAGGAGTTTTCAGCTCACCTAGTTCAACTCTTTCACATTTCAGGTGAGAAAACAAAGAGTCAGAAAGGCTAAGTATTAAAAACACAACAATAATAACAACAGTCATGTCTAACATGGGCTGGGTGACTACTGTTCGGTGCTGCTTCGAGCTCCCTGCATATGTTACCTTACTGAATTCTTTCTACAGCCCTTTGAGGTATTACTATTATTATCAATGATCGCTTTTATTATTTTCATAGGAGAAGTTCAGGTGGAGAAAGGGTGAATGACTCACCCAAGACCACATGAGAACGGCAGAAGCAGGCAGTGGGAAGGGGGATTCCTGACTCCAGGGACACCAGAGTTAACCACTAGGCTATGCTGTCTCTCCTGTCATGCACTGATTACAGAGATGTGGGCACTGGACCCCAGATCCCTTGTTTTGGGGTCTAGTAATAAAACAGAACATTATTTCATTCCATTAGATTATATCAAAATATTCTCCATCCCAAAAGATCACCCACAGAGCTGAATTTCAAATGGAAAGTTCCTATATGAATTTGAACTGTGAAACCAAATGGGACACCACATGTGTGTGCGAATGAATGTGCTGAATGTGGTTGTTGGACTGGGGGAATACAAGCGACCTTGGGAAAAATACAGGCAGGGAGGCCTGGTTCCTGCTGCTGTGCCCTCTGGCCTCCCAAAAGGATCCTCCTCTGTCTTCTTATGACCCCTAGGATGAGTCTCGCCACACCACAGTCCAGTCCAAATCTGATTACGTCTATAAAAACAAGTGTTCCATTTCTGGTGCTTTTTAAATGTAATTGAAAGACTGTATCTGCCTAAAACAGCCAAAATCTATAGCCCTTCTTGCTAACATCCTTCCTGAAAACTCCTCTGCTTGCCAAAGCAGTGTTAAAGAACAACCACAGTGTATGGCATGAGTGCAAATAGCTTTCCTTTTAAAACACAAACCAAAATAATCTTTATAATCCAGCAGCTATAAGTGATGGAGAAGGCTCCTTCAAACCCTGCCCCACAGTATTACCTCGGGCAAAGGTTTCTCCGCTGTTAAACTGGGATATTTGGAAGTAGGCTGCCCCTACGAGCTTTGCTTTTGTTTCGTTGGCGGATTCCTCTGACAGTTCCTAACTGCATTATCAGGATTTGTCTCGCTGGTAATGGCCAATTCATTTGTATTACCACATTTAGGCCTTCCACTAAGCAGACAGTCACAGGTATGAAGGCTGGTCCCACGGAGTCCGGTGCAGCTGACTGCCCTGACTGGCTCAGAGGAAAATGTCAGCAGGAAATCAAGTCCGTCTTCTTCGTTCTTCCTGTCCAGATTCCGCACTCCCTTATGGACAGGGAGACAGACAGACAGAGCACATGTGTGTGCACGCACACCTCATAAATCGCAGCAGTGAGCCTCAACCTCATTGGGGAAGAACTGGGACAGACATCGAGTCCAACGCCTTCATTTAGCAGCTGAGGAACCAAGTCCCAAAGAAAATAAGAGACTTCCATGTGTTAGTTAGTAAGTGGCAAAGCTAGGGTTTGATCCTAAGGATGCCTGACCCTAAGTCCACTGTTCTTTACGCAGCACTGTTTTACTAAAAGCATAAAAAAGTCTTTATTAATGAGGGTGTTCAGAAACTCCCCTTCTGTAAGCCCTTGTTTAGTGACTCCATTTTACAAGTGGTCAATTTCTCAGGTCTTTCTTAAGTAAGGACTTCCACACAGACATCCTCACCCACCAGGATAGGGCCTCCACTGGTAGAACCAGACACAAAACAGTACCAAGGACTTCCTGGGAGACTGAGGTACCCGCAAGCCCAACCCTTCCCACATGGTTCATACTCTGGTCCAGTTCCAGGGCTGATACCTCCCAGGGATTCAACTCCTACGCTTTGAAAACAATTGAGAATATTAAAGGCATCTACTCTCTTAGCATCTGGAAACAGAGGGTGTCAAAGACCTCAACATATTTCAAAGAACTTGTGAAGGAAAACAAATATCGGAAAGTTATTTTGAGGTTCAAAATTTTGAAAGAAAAAAGATAACCCTGAATAATATTCTACTTTTTATTGGTACAATTTGTACCTATCTTTCCGTAGATGAGAGAGGTGGCACACGAGAAACGGATCATTAAACAGTAGTGTGAAACCAGGGAAATTAACCAGCTGCTGTGAAAGCCACCTCTCTTATTCTCTGAGAAAGACAGTAGAGGGTGGGGGTGGGGAGGAGAGAGTTCAGGAAAAGCAGGAAGAAAGGAGCTGATTTCATGGATAAAGCATTAGCTTAGAAGCCTGTGGACCATCTTGAAGCTAATGAACAGAAAATGCATGATCAAAAAATAATAGTTGCAGGTGACAGATCCTTCATACTTTTGAAATTATAATAATTTCGTCCTGGAAGAGCCTTAAAGACCATTCCATTCAATGCCCCAGTTTAACATAAAAGGAGACTGAGGAACTGAGGTTGAGAGAAGAGAACTGGCTTGACCTCATTTTCACATATCAATTCGGTGGCAGGAGCCTGGCCTTGTGATTCCCATCCTATCCTGTGCTCTCCCCACGAACACTGCCTTACTCATTCAACAGGCCACAGGGCACTAGAGGGAACTCTGTTAAGTCCAGCAAGTAACGACATTGTACAAGATGGTTGGGTTTTAGCTGCTGGGATATTTTTCCGCGCAGAAGAAAGGGAAAGTCTTTTTTGTATTAAGGAGAATCTATATGCCTCTTGGGTTGTTGAGTAAGCATTCCATGTGACTCCACCAAGTCAGTAATACAAAAAGATGGCTGGGCGCGCTGGCTCACACCTGTAATCCCAGCATTGTGGGAGGCCGAGGTGGGTGGATGATGAGGTCAGGATTTTGAGACCAGCCTGGCCAACATAGTGAAACCCCATGTCTATTAAAAATAAAAAAAAATTAGCTGGGTGTGGTGGCAGGCACCTGTAATCCCAGCGACTAGGAAGGCTGAGGCAGGAGAATCGCTTGAACCCAGGAGGTGGAGGTTGAATCCAGGAGCTGAGACCACACCACTGCACTCTAGCCTGGGTGACAGACCAAGACTCCCTCTCAAAACAAACAAACAAACAAACAAAAGGCAATAAGCCTTTAAGAGCAAAGACATCTGTAGAAAAAGACCATGCAGGAAAAGTCAGTGCAGGAGAGCTGTCCCAGGGAAATATCCTGGTCTTATAGTCCAGAGTGTTTGGGAAAGGCATGACATAGAAGGGAACTGACATCTGCTGAGTGCCTCTAGTAAAGGTGTTACAGCCCTTTACAGGTAAGACAATCAAGGCCAGAAATGTTACATGACCTGCCCATTATTACATACAGAGAGCCAATATTCTAGCCCAGGTCTACTCTGAAGTCCAAGTTCTTTCTTTGGAACCTAGTTTGATTCCTTCAATCTACAAGTGCTCTGTGTTAAATAATACAGCAAGTAGGTCTTTGAGTGCGGTGGACTGAATGTGTATGTCTCCCTCCCAACTCTTATGTTTAAATCCTACCCCTGAAGGTGATGGTATTAGGAGGTATTAGGCCTTCAGGTTATGAGATTGGAGCCCTCAATAATGGGATTAATGCCCTTATAAAAGAAATCCCAGATAACTTCCCTGCCCCTTCACCAAGTAAGGTACACAGCAACAAGCTACTGTCTATGAAGCAGAAGTAGGCCCTCACCAGACACACAATCTGCAGGTGCCTTGATCTCCAACTTCCCAGCCTCCAACACTGTGAGAAATAATTTTCTGTTGCTTATAAGCTGCTAGTTTATGGTATATAGCAGCCCAAATGGACAAAGACACCAGGTGAAAGGAGACGGTGGTATCAACTCATCATTTACATGGAATCTGCTTCATCAAATCACAAATTGGAAATTTCTATCTGCTCCTGAATGAAATGAAAAGGCAGTCCCTTCTTAGCCTCCCTTTCTTATTCCACTCAGATACTTGGAAGAACAAAAAGGAAAGCAGCCAACATGAAGAAAAGTAACATCTCGCAGCTGAGATTGCTGTGCCAAAGAAAGAGATAAAGCAGGAACAAAGTAACAAATTATATTGTCAGAGAAAATGTGAACTTTTTGATTGGGGATGACATTTATTTTAAGTGTGCAATGACGGCAGGAAATCTGTCAGGGTAAGACATGGCAGAGGTTTCAGCGTTTGTTAAGAGTGTCGTGGGAATTTAGCTAAAACTGTTAAAACTGACACCATTGGCTTTTGTTAACACATTAAGCATGGGAAAAGTGCCAGTCAGCATACCCTCCATAGCATCAGTTCAGTTAAATCATCTGGAAGATGCATAAAACTGGGTGGGATAATAATGGCTACATTTTTCAACACATGGGGAGACAGAGGGGAGAAGGCCAGTGCCGTTTTGATAAGAATGACAAATGATTCCTTTAAGATATAGCTCCCAACAAGGGAAAATGGGAGAGGGAGGGCATTTGTATTGGTCCTGTTATATTCCTGAAGATTTTTTAGTATAGAAAACAAAGTGCACATACCACTGTGATGATGCCAGATTACAGAATAATCACTGATGCACACACATGGGTTTGGCTGAAGTAAAATCAAAGGCCTGCTTTAACATTCTGCTTTCAACGGACTCAGTTACTTCAGAGACAGGATAAGCGACATAAAGCAGAAACTCGGATATTTACCCAACAAGATGAACAAAATCAAATGCAAACGCACTCTTGCTTCTTCAAGAAATCTTCAAACAGACCCATTACACAGAATCTCACCTCACCTGATTCCTCTCAAGAAGCAGATCAAAAGAAAAGAGAACGGAAAGCTTGACAATGGCATGTGCCTCCAGCAACTCAATGGGTTCCAGCTCTTGGTGACCAGAACAATGCTTTATTAAAATGGCACCCTCAGCTTATTTGGACAAACGTTTTGATTGGAATGAAGGAATTTTGTTCTCAGCACCCTCTGAGTAGTAAATTAAAAATTACGTGTTTGTTTCATAAAAAATGTTAAGAAAAAATGTTGGCTGTTTATATGTGATGTGCACAAAAGGTGTGGTTGTCCTGCCAAATTGTGCTAGAAAATGCAATACCTTAATAGTACCACATCATCCATATACTTTGTAAGACCGTAGGTAATGAAACAGTCTTTGGAAGTTACGGCATCCCCTGGGGGTCATTTTTCCTTAGAGCACAGAAAATGGAAATTTGGTTCTAGAGTTCCCTTAGTGGTTCTACATCTAAAGAAAACTCTTCAGTTGCATAAGTCTCTATGAAGCAAATAACTTACTTCTCTTTGCCAGAGATGGAACCCTGTATGTACTTTTACCTCAGGATTTACACTCTTTGTAGTCTATAGAGGCTCAAAGGTGGCTGGTCATCTGACTTGTGATTTTCTGATTCATTTTCAGGACAGTGTTTATTGTCCATAGGTTAGATGTGTTTAATTTAAAGCCTTTCTTGCCCTCCTGGTTATCTTGTAAATGATTACTCCATGCTCAGCTTTTTCAGCAAAACTCTAACGAGTATAAATAAAATAAGCCCCAGTTTTCCAATGATAGCGCCATGACCCTCTCCAAAACATCACCATATGATTGTAGGTGACCAGTGTAACTTTCCAACATTCCATGTGCTAGGAAGTTTTCGCTCATTTGCGCCTGTCTGGTTTAGCTGATAAAACACAGACACAGAATTCAGGGCAAAAACATAAAAATCTGCTGCCAAGAACTGTCTTTCTGCTATGCAAACATCATCTTGTGTAGCTTAAGACACTAAATGTTTTTCCTAAAGGGCTGTTTCCACCCTCCTCCCCCATCACACCGAAAAGGGAACATATGGAAGAATGAGCTCGGACCAAACGGATCCTATTTTTTGGCTCAGCAGTAGAGTAGTCACAGAAGCACAGCACCTCATCAAATAAACCAGACTGACACCGTTTGGACTTTACCAACCTAATTTCCTAGATCTTTCAAGTTCTCTCATCCATCTCTGGCTATTACCAAGCACAGGCAGCTCACCAGGCAAAGCACCTGGGTTATTCAGATGCATCACTACTGACTTTTAAAATTAATTTTTAAAAAAGAAGATCAAGCAATTGCCATAAGCATTGTCTAGATTCAAAAACGGCTTCTCGTTCCCAAACAAAACTGATTGAAATAACATCATCGAAACTGGCCTCATTCTCGGTGGTCTTCAATGGAATAACAGCTAATTAACACACAACCTAATTCTTAATCTGTTTCCTCACTGCCTACTCTGTGAGTTCTTGGGACTTCTTTTCTGAAGACAAGGAGAACAGTATTTTCATGGAAAAGATGTGGCTAACACGTCTTGGAATATCTAAGCAATGGAACCTTGAGACCCCAAGCCCCAGAAGTTAGAAAAAACTAGAGCCAGTTCACTACAAAATGCCATGCATTTTAACCAATATGTTGGTATTTGATTTTTTTTTTAGATTTTCATAGATCCCTGTACTTTCCCTTTTATAAGTTATTTTTTGCATCCAAGAAAGGTAGCAGAAGTATTCATTAACACTACTCTGTGATAATTTCTATTAGTTTTAGAAATAAAATTCAGGAGACTGTTACTTAAGAGATTCCTATTTCACATGTGTCCTTTAGTTCGGGGTTTAAAAGCAATTTTAATGAACTATCCTAACAGGTTATGGTAATTCAGTTCCAAAGATATTAATCTGACTACAAACAAAATCACACCTGCTAGAGATGTTCACATTGTTATGAACAGATATGCAGATATACTTGGCATTGACCTTCCCTTGACACAGACTAACATAACTAGAGGACTTAATAAGCATCCGACGCTTCGCAAAACTTTGAAATGACACATCTAGTGTCAGCATGTACATTTTATCATATTTTCTACATTTATACTTTTTTTAGCATTTTGAACGTAGTATCAAAGAGTGGATGTTCTCTAAAGCTAGTTTTATAGCAAATATTGTATCTATGCTTTGTGACATCACAGGAGTTTCCCTAATAACTGTGAATGCCTCAACAGAAATTTATTATCATGTTAAGTTGGTAAGAGATGGGGATATAACTACCAATCAGTTAGAGTCCTGCTTTTATGAAGATGTTTGCTTTCAGGAATAAATAAATAGATGAAAAATTAAGGAAATATGAAGTGTGGTTGTAAGTAAATGAGACAGATTTTCTTGTGTATCTTGTAAACTGGCTCTGAAGACCATCAAAAGGTCTTGTTCTGGGCAAGGATGGTATTGTTTAGAATAAACTGCTATCCTTCAGTGGTGATGACTTTGAAAAGTAACCTTTATTATGATATCTAAGTACCATCATTTTAAAATTAAAAGTGATATGATATATATAGTATTTGTAACTTTCTTCATGAAGCTTTCTTCAGATACCTTGTGGCAAAGATGCTAAGTAACAAAAGTACAAATTTCTGTTATTTTATACATTTCTATTATTTAAAAAGTCAAAAAAAAAAAAAAAAAAAAAGAAAGAAAAAGAAACATGTTTTCCCCAATTAGGAGGGCCTGTAGAGACAGAAAGTTGCCATAACTATCCATAATAAATTCACCCATCAAATTTCACAAGACTAGAAGAAGCAGAAATATTTTATGAGGCAATTGTTCAATTTGTCCTCTTACTAAGTGATACAATCAGTTATACCAATAAGCTAGTAAATATTTTCACTGGTACATGAAACAACCTTTTGGTTGGTTTATAATTACAAGAATGATGCAAACTGAATCCTTTGCTTTGTTTCAGTATCCCTTGTTAGTGCCATAGACCTCTCTGTCTCTCTTGTTTTTCTCAAAAGCAATTTAGAAAATGCTTGTATTTTAGACAAAAGGAGAACATTTGGTGAAAGAAAATTCATCATTAGGTATCTAGAGGTTTGTTAATAGAAAAGGCAACTCCCACAGTGTATCCTAGTGCTCAAGCCAGACACACACGCTCAGGACCAGCAAGCTGCCTTCACAGTGGGCCAAAAGTCATTATCATAATTTTATATTACATAGACTACATTGAAAATTTAATATATCCCAGCAAAAAGAGACAAAAGACATTTTGCATAATGCTTCTGTGAGCGCACTCTCTCTTGCTACTCTTTTAGCCACCCCATGCAGATAATCACACCAGGAAAAAGAAGTTCATTACCTAAGCCAAATCAAAATTAGGCTTTTCTTTTTGATAGGGAACTTCATTAGTAAGCCCTGTCTTATACAGCTGGGAGATTTGATGAATCTATCTTAGAGTAATAATTCAGCACAATCAGCTACAATTTTACTGTAAGTTTTATATCTTTATCAAGAAAAGTAGAAATATATAAACTGGATACATATACATGAATTTTTAAAAGATTTTTAAAGATGCTAAGTCAAGATGCTAACTGAAACCACTTTTGGACATTTAAAACATTCCAGAGAGATAGAACAAACCCAGGTAAGAAATGCGACTCACTGCCATGTAGTTATCCATGATTAAGGCTTTAAAGGAAAAAAAAAAAAAAAAAAAAATCAAAGAAACCAAGGCTGAAACACTTAAAGTTGAGGAAAGCAGATATTTATTGAAACTACTCAAATGAAAACATCTTCACATTTTTAAAGTTAGCCTTTGCTTAACTGGAAATGCAGGAGGAAAGAGTCATTTTAGAATCTCAAGATAAAGGCTAAAGATCTATTGTCCCTACATGCTGTCCAAGAAAATATCCACGGCAGTGCTAAGCCCCCATTTATATCATACAAAACTCAGTTATCCCACAGACGTGGAACAAAGAGCCCCATTCTCCCCTTTGTGTGACCCACATATGTAAGTAAGTTCACCAGCATGCAAGAGCTCTGCTGGCTGCAGATGACTGTCATGGAACTCCTCCAAGATCGCACCCTTTCATGCTGAAAAAACCTATCTCCGTAGCCCTGGTTGTGGACATAGTTTTCCACACTGTGCTTGAAGCTAACCTTGACTTTTGTAACCAGACTGAGGCTTCAATATCATGCAGGGCTTTGTTGGCCATAGTCCATTATGTGTCGTTCTCTTAACTATACAAAGCCAGCTAGCCATCAAGAGAAATATCAGTCTCCCTTTGCCATTTCTCCCCCTCTTTATTGACATCCATGAATTTCCCCAAATATTTACATCAATATTATTGAAAGGATGAGAGTACTGAATTCTTGAAGGTTAAAACTTTTTAAAACAAATAACTTAACCTCCTAGGCCTCTGTGGTGTTATCGATCTATAGCTTTTGTTAACACTTAACAGTGGTAAAACCTATGGCACAACCATCACCACAACCACCAACAAAATGAAAATAAAAAACAAACCTCTTCCACGTGATCATATCAGATGTCACTTCATCCGTATCTGAGTGGTAGGAGTGCTCAAAAGACAAATTCCATTTGACTTAAGCTCAGGTCTGTCACTGAGCACAAATGACCCGAGTGACAAATCCTGACATCCAATATTGTGATGCCCAACAACCTCTTTTTGAGCAAGGACAAGAGACTTAAGAAGTACTTGGTTTAAGAGTTAACAAAACTAAATGGTTTCTTACACTTACACCTATTCGAAATACACTCTCAGAGCCTTCAGAAACAAAAACAGCATTCTGAATTCTAGCTTTTCCATAGGTTTGATTTCACTTTTACAAATTTATAATATCATCTAATTTATTCCCTTACACTGCTTAATCTTCTTCTGGAAAATGCTATAGTTCCTAGTACTTAGAAAGTGGAAGTGAAACTGTTTCAGGCCTTCTAGGATATGACAACATGGGAAACCTTTACAAAGGGAGATGACGACAACAGCTAGTACCATTGCTAAAGTCTTAATTGTGTATGAGGCTGGTGCTTAATGTTTTTAATAGATGATTTTACTTCGCCCTTCAAACAACCTTATTAGTTAGCTGCTATTATTCCTATTTTACGGATTAGGAGACTGAGTCTTTGCAAGGTTGTGTCACTTGCCCCATGTCACACAGCGAGCAAGTACAGAGTTTTGGCTACTTGTTAATCTGACTCTCGGGCCTGTTTTTCTAACCACTGAGCTTGCTAACCCTCCTAAGTGGATAATGAACAATAAGCAATTCCAGGGAATTCCAGGAAATCAAAAGAGTTGCTTAATTCTCATAATTGTCATATAAGCAATTTATAGGAATAAGCAGTTCCTGGAAATCAAAAGAGTTGCTACATTCTCATAGTTGTCATATAAGCAATTTATAAAAACACCCTTCCAGGTGTCCTTTGGGGCTAGGATACACAAAAAGCATTTAGAGACAAAGAAAACAAGCAGGGAGCCCTACATGAAACTAGAAAGGATAGAGAAAAAGAAATACCTAAAAATGAGCATCTTTTATGTCACGACATTAGTTTCTCTGAAAACAGACTACTCCACGGTCTGCTTTTCCAAAAAAGCCCCCCACCTTCATTAGAAAAACTATTTTTCACTTTTATAATCCTTGCCACTTGGCCTGGTTAACCATAACTATTTCTTTAGGGTCTATGAAAGTCATGCCCTATCATTCTTTAGTTCTCCTTTCCCTAACCAAAAAACAGCAGTGTAGATCAAGGCCCAGTTCAAGTCCTCTTCCTCCTTGATGACTCGGTGGTATAAAATGTATTGCTCTCCAGTGTCTCCACAATTTATCCTTCTCATACGATTTTTATCCATGTTTTATTACATTGGGATAAACTCTTTATACCTATATCTAAGCCAGACATAGGTATAAATATCCTATGCTCCTTGATAGCAGGAGTCACATCTTACGTGTTTGTAAACAAAACAAAACAAACTGGATGCTCAAAAATGTGTGACAAAGATAGCAGGCGTATGATTACCTAGGCATCAGATACAAGATACATAACCACAGGGTTTTCTGCTTTGGTTTTCTTCTTCTGAAAGTTTGGAGGATACAGAGTAGTGCAAATATTTTAAAATTTGAGGTTTATAAACGCAACAATGCATCCACCCCAGCTCACAGTAACAAGCCGACTGCAAAGACAATGATCAAAAATATATCAAATCAATCAACAAATGCCAACAATAAGATGAAATATAGTAATAATGTCAACATTCAACAAAACCAGTCATAACAAGGGTCTTGAGATTTACCTTTAATACTGAAGTGTAATAATGGAGTTGAAGGAGGCATTTTTACATATTTTACAAGGAAGTTTTACGTTCTATGAACCTTTAATAGTTGACCATAAAAATGAACCAATCACCATCTTGCAAGGGACCAAACTATAAATTTTCCAAATTCCCCTCACATTTGACTGCAGGTTAGTCCAAGTTCAGAAAATCCAGTTCAGCTATTTTCTTTTTCAACAGATTTCCACATGTTATTAGAAATACACAGTTAACCAGGTTTCATGCAGTAGACAAAATGGCATTGTGGGATTACATTAGTTCGACAGCTGCTTTATGACTATAGCTTCCAGACCAATTTATTTAATATTGATCTTTAAACAAACATCAGTACAAATAAATTTGAGCACTCCAGTCCCGAGATTTTATATCTATAAAAGAGGCCTATATTCAGAGAAGCAGGGCTGCTTGTATTTTTCCCTTTGATTCTGTTTTCTTTGATCCTACCAGGTATCAAATATATCAATGTCAAATTAAAACAAATCCATCTTCAGATAACACTCTGTTTATAATCTTTCGTGCAGAAAGAATTTTTCTATCAATAACTTCCAGCAAGCATTTTAACTGATCTTTTTATTGCTTTATTCTGACTACTACAAAAGGCAGCCGTACCCTGTCCTGAAGGAACACCATGCCTGGCTCTACCTGGAATGCTTCTAGGAAGGGCCGAGTTCTATTTCCCCATCTCCTTGCAGCTTGCTTTCTTTAACAGTTCCAAGCCAGCAGCAGGGACACGCCAAGATCCAGCTGCCCCCTACTGAGAAAATTGCTGCACAAAGCTAGGGGTTCCGGAGGCCAATCTCAAGACTTTTATGAGACAGCAGTTGACCATTTGGAGAAGGGGACAGCTGGGTGCTAAATATAAATGGGAAAAAAGACTTAGATAGGGAAATAGATAATGAATCCTGGGATTAAACACTTGATTCAATTAGTAGGGCATGTATGAATGTGAGGCATAAACGGACCCGACATCATTATTTGCACAGGACTTATTTATGCCGTTCTTAGTTATCCTGACTGAGTATAGATACGAGGCTCACCAGGGGATGGATATTCTTGTGGTCTGGAAATGGGATAAAGTTCAAAGTGTTTGGTCAGTATGGATTCACATCTGTCATCTATTTTATGTTCACTGAGCTCTATGCATTACATTGAGCTTTAAAAAAAATTAAAGTTTCTGTTCTGTTCTTTTCCTTCTCTCCTTCTTCTTTCCCTCCAAGTTTTCCTTCCTGCTTTCTTTTAATTATAAATATTCTGGAAACAGACTAGGTCAATGGATAAATCCTTATGAGAAATTAAAAAGCCCTTCAGCAAAATATTCAGTTTATTTCCAGATACCCTGAACGTGTACTAGCAAAGGGAGGTCTACCTGCTGTGAAACTGTAAGATAACTCTGTTTTGTGAGTGATGAATTTTGGTAATAGTCAGCGAAGGATTGGTTTTCAGAGCATTCAAATTAAAAAAAAAAAAAGTCTTTTCACTTTCTCATAAATTAGGGCTCAAGGAGAGATTGGGAAGACATGATATTTCAATGCTTAACATCAGAAATGCCTAAAAGATACAATTATTTAAGACTACTATTCCTCAGTCAATATAATAGCTTGGTGCTATAAATATAGCAACCAATCTATTATTTATACAAGTACCAGCTTCTGCTATGTCCCTTTTCAGTGTGCTCACATAAACGAACTTGGAGCATAAAATAAATGTACAGAAGACGAACAGTACCCACGACGTCTTCCTAATTTGAAAGGACTTTTCTTTTTTCAACACATCCTTAAACCTATTCATAGGTGCAGATAGGTGAAGGGTGTCCACGTGGCCAAATAAAGCCTACTGTCTTGCTTCTGGCACACCGGATGAAGTATTAAGGCACAGGTCTTTGTCCATGTAGCTGCTGAACCTTAAAGACAGGAGGCAGACACTCCACGTGGTCTGAAGGGGAAGACAGGTGCTACTGTGTCACTTCTAAGGCGCTGTGATAGAATCAACCATAGACGTAGGTCTTTCAGTGTGTGTGTGTTATGTGTAGAGAATGATTCTTTCCTCATAGAATTTTCCTATAGAGAGTATTAAATGGTAAAACACATGCAAATCTGCTTTGATAAACCAGAAGATGTGAGGCCAATATATGAAGTTCATATTCTTATAATTATCTATGATATCCTAATTATGATAGATATCTGTGCAGGCAATGATTTTGTTAAAGGAAGCCCATCTTTTATGGCTAATAGAGGCCTTTATATTGGCTCATGCTTAAACCAGACTCAAGGCTGAGTTACATGGAAGAGCTGGTCTCATCTCTTGTTGCACCTCAATGTTCTATCTATAGATGGTTAACTGCATTCCTATAGGCAGCACTCTCATTGAGAATGCTATAAATTTTGTATGACACTTCTGTTGCAACCTTTACCTCACTGATTCTTAAGAAGGTGGGGGCCAGCAGCTAAAGTCAGCAGCTAAAGTGAAGCTATGCCTCACTTCTGGGTGCTCACATCTTGTATTAGTTCATAATGGGTGCTCACATCTTATTATAGTCCATAATGGGAGATGAGACAACGGTGCTCATAGGACTGCCACCTGGGTGAGCAATGATAGCTGATGATGTAAGTCACAGATATCAGATACGCTCCGAGCAGAAAAATTTCTGACAACCACTCCTCTACAGACACCTCCATTAAAACTTTTATAACAGAGAGCAATAACTATTCTCTTCTTTTTGGTCCTTTTGCCTATGGATCATGAGCTCCATGAGATATGCTCAGTATATCTTTGTACTCACAATTAATGAAAGTCCCTGGCTTATATCAGATAATAACTAAATGAGTACAGGTTAATAAAAAGAAACAAGCTAATGGCATTCACAGCAACCTGGATGGGACTGGAGACCATTATTCTCAGGGAAGTAACTCAGGAATGGAAAACCAAACATTGTATGTCCTCACTCATAAGTGGGAGCTAAGCTATAAGGATGCAAAGGCATCAGAATGAT
>NC_045451.1:56876665-56894047 GCF_002776525.5 Piliocolobus tephrosceles | reverse complement strand
TCATAAGTGGGAGCTAAGCTATAAGGATGCAAAGGCATCAGAATGATACAATGGACTTTGGGGACTCGGGGGTAAGGCTGGGAAGTGGGTAAGGGATAAAAGACTACAAATTGGGTGCAGTGTATAGTGCTTGGGTGATGGGTGCACCCATATGAAATCTTACATATCACCCCTAAAGAACTTATGTAACCAAATACCACCTGTTTCCCCAAAACCTACGGAAATAAAAAATTATAAATAAATAAATAAATAAGTACAGGCTAAAGGAGCAAAGTTGGAGAAGTGATGATGGTTTTGAAACCATGAGATATGCTTTAAGCAGTGTTTGAAGAGACTAGAGGATATGGATCTTGGAGAAAAACCAAGAGAAGAAGATGTCAGCCACAATAAAATACATGACAGACTTCATGGTAGGACTTTTTTCCACATGGACTAGTGAATGGAAATTTCAGAAACAGACTCAGAGTATCCTGGGATCCCTCCCTCTCCTTTATCTTTCACATCTATGGGGTCACAACTCCAAAATATTTCTAAATTCCCTTTCTTCTCCATTTCCATTCCCACGGTTTTAGTTCTGATCCACCTCTAAATCTCTTCGGCTAGTTATACTTCCCCGCATGCGGTCTCTCACCCCTTCAATCCTACTCTCCAGCTGGCTCCAGGTCTTTTTTTTTTTTTTTTTTCCGAGACAGAGTCTTGTTCTGTCACCCAGGCTGAAGTACAGTGGTGTGATCATGGGTCACTGCAGCCTCGACCTCCTGGGCTCAAGTGATCCCCCCGCCTCAGTCCCCCGAGTAGCTGGGAAGCGATCCTCCTGCCTTGGCCTCCCAAAGTGCTGGGATTACAGGTATGAGCCACCACAACTGGCCCTGATCCGGGTCTTATATTGTTTCCCTGACTAAAATCTGTTCAAAGACTCTTCATTGTCCTAAAAATAAAACTCAACTTCCTTGGCTTGGAAACAGGGTCTCTGATGAGCGAGTGTCTCCCTGAATCTTTTAGAACTCCATGCTTTAAACACACTCTTCCCCTGACTCATACCCTTCTTCCTTGGCCCTCCTGGGACTCTGTACTCATCATGGAAGATTCTGCTCAGAAGTCTCTTTGATAAACCTCCTTTGACCCTCTTAGGCATGTTCATTTAATCATTTCTGATCATCTTCTAACACCTTGTGACTTAGCAGATTTTAATGATTTATGATGTTACTATTATTACCTAGAAGAAAAATAACATTCTGTTTATCTTTGTACCCCCAATGAGATGTTGAGTGAATCAATGATTGACTGACTGAATGGCTCACTCTTTAAGTGGAACTTTGAAGATTGGACCAGGCTCTTTTGGGAGGTGGTGAGTCTTTATGTGTCCAGCTGGTAGTCTGGACTAGACTTTTATCGTTTCTTTCAACTCTTTCCCTCTGCACCCTACTCCCTTAGGGCTTCTCGCTCAGCAGTAGGGTAGGAAGGAGTCAAGCAGGCATCATGCAGAAGTTGAATCTGAGCTTGCTGTTCAGGCAAGCAGACTAGTGAAAAACTCAGAGCTCTCTGTCATAGCTCAGGATCCAGGTTTAAATATTAGAAAAGCCTCCCTCCCCCCCAAAATAAGCTAAGACTGTCAATCAGAGTTAAAGAGGATTTCGCTTGAGGATTCATGTTGCACAAATAATGAATGACTTCTGTGAACAAAAGATTTAAGCCAAGTCCAGTCCTTTCTTATGGAATGGGGATTGGCAGATCTCTTGCTGCTGGCTTGAAATGGTTATTTTTTTACATGAGAGAGCATAAGCACTAACATAGCATTCCACTGCCTACACAGATCTCCCAGAGTATTAATGACGAATGATTCCAAAAGATCGTTTTTATGAACCCTCACTATGGAATCTTTCTACACATTTTTAAAGCACTAGCCACCCAGAAGATCAGAATACCTTTGTTTAGACATTTAGTTCACTACAAAGGCAATTTAGAAAACTATCCTCTAGGCTGGGCACGGTGACTCATGCCTGTAATCCCAATACTTTGGGAGGCCAAGGCGGGTGGATCACTTGAGGTCAGGAGTTTGAGAGCAGCCTGGCCAAAATGGCAAAACCCTGCCTCTACTAAAACTACAAAAATTAACCTGGCGTGGTGGCACGTGCCTGTGGTGTCAGCTACTCAGGAGGCTGAAGTAGAAGAATTGCTTGAATCTAGGAGGCAGAGGTTGCAGCAAGCCAAGATCATGCCATTGCACTCCAGCCTGGGTGAGAGTGCGACTCTGTCTCCAAAAAAAAAAAAAAAAAAAAAAAAAGAAAAGAAAAGAAAGCTATCCTCTAGTGATCTCCAGAACTTAATGCCCCTCCCTAAGTGTCTAACCAATTACCAAGGGGTTTTTACTGCCAGAGAAAATTTAACCTTTTTTTTAAAGTTTTACATCTGGTACAAAGGAGACCCTGGAAAATTATGATACTGTGTTATGACAAGTGGAAGGGTGCCCATTCACAGAAAACTCTCTGACTACATACATCTTGAAGTTTTGCAGATAGGTCTGAGATCTGCTACAGTTTTAATTTCATGAGGAATGAATTTAATCTCTTTTTTCAACTCTTCAATGTTGTCTTCTATTTTTGATATTTTGCTGGCATTAATGAAAACAGTGGAATTACTAGAGATAAAGTTAACATGCAAAAGTTACAGAACTACTGCTTTTCTACAAGAGTCTTGAGGATGGCCATGATGTGATGGAAATGACTCTTCCTGAAATCTGACCCCAAATACCCCCAAACACCATAAAATGTATAGATATTTGTCATGAAACATAAACCCTGTGATCTTTATAAAATAGTTACTGACAAACAGTGAAACAGCTAGATTTAAGGTTTTAAATGTATATTTTCTAATGGTGCTGATGGCTGTGTTTAGTATGTATTATGGTACAGGCAGTACTATTACTAAGTGCATCGTAATGCTGTCAGTGTGGAGAATGTTGGTCAGCTCAACTTTCAAGTTGCATATAATTCATACTAATATTTTAAGTAATTCACTTGGTCATGTACATGGAAATCATGTTACTACAACTCTCTAATAAAAATCTGTGCTTTCAAATTAAAAATTTACTTCCTACACTGCCTATACACATTTCATCACAAGCAGGATTTATGAAGTTATGGGGAAGCCTGTTCTACCCTGCCTCCTCTCCTATTACCTTCTAGTACTGGGATAATGAGAAGCTTGACAACATGGCTTCAGGTTGGAATTAAAAGCCTCAAGCTCGTCCCACTCTGATTTTATGGGGCCTGGCTACTGAGACTTCACAGGGCCTTGCTGAAACGACCTGTCTACTTCAACTCCACATGGTCCCAGTCTGGCTAGGTCTTTGGATCAAACCCTTCTCGTGTGAATACAGACAGCGTCTGGGAAACTGCGCTGTGGATGTCTCCACAGAGAATCACAGATGCTGTCAGGACCGAACTTCACACTCAAACATTTGATGAATTTTAAAAAGGGATTCAGCCTCAGACTCAAACAGGCAGATGGATCGTCTAACACTTCAAAAGCTTTAGCATGATTGCGTTTTTTTTTTCTTTTGTCCTATAACCCATTCCTCTTCTCCTCCTTCTCCTCTCCAACACGCCTTTGCACAGTTCTAAAGGAAGTGACAAAGGTTCACCAGTTGTAATATCAAGAACAAAACAAAACAAGCACAGATACTTTATCTCCCTCATATAATCCTGAGCATTTCCAGTTCTAATGTCAATGGTTCTAAGAAATCAGGAATAGAGCAAAAGGAGAAGTCACAGAAACAATAACAAGATTAAAGAAGCAACGAGGAAGTGTCAAGTTCTGTGTTCTGTGTCCATGCAGATGGTTTACCGTCTTCCAAATCTGAACCTACTCTGCCCTAATAGTCAATTCCATTAGTAAAAGGAGGGTATCCTGGATGGAAAGAATTGTTGATTTCATTTGGTTCAAGCTATTTCGGGAAAAAACCCCAAATTCAGCATGACCCTTTTCTTAAAAGGCTTTATTTCTACAACTATTAAAGCAATTATTAAATTAGAAACATGCTGTGACCCGAAGTGGCTAATCTCTACACCAGTTCTAAAATTGCAACTGCTGTTTCTCCATTAATTAATTACCAAGGTTTACACAAGTTGGTCAACTGGCACCGAATGTGGACAAAAGGATTTTCCCCAGAGACATCTCAAAATAGGTAGATATTTGAGTCATGCACCTGGCTCTGATGGGACCTGATGACAAAAAGGCGCTGAGTGTTCTAAGGAACCATCAGGTATGGGTGAAGGAAAAGAGGTAAAATAGGCAAAGGTGAACATCAGAAGTTTAATCAATCAGTCAATCAACAAATTTTTAATATAAGCTGAGGTGCCAACCTCATCCCAAGTGCTATGGGGGAAGAAATTTTGTCTTCTAATACCCTGAAATTTAATAAAATCACCTGTAAATAACTCAAGTAAACTACCTGTAAATAACTCAAATCAGATGAGCTAGAAGCTCAAAGATGATAGAATACACTTTTTGATAAACTCAGAGAAGGGTGAGCTGAACAAGGCCTTAGAAATTGTCTAGTACACTTCTTCTCTTTAAAAATAAGATCATGCATTGATGAATATTTAAGTTCTTTCCATATTTTGGCTATTGTGAATGCACAATGAACATGGGAGTGCAGATTCCTTTATGAGGTGGTGATCTCATTTCCTTTGGGTGTATGTCCAGAAGAGGGATTGCTGGGTCCTATATTACTTCTATTTTTTATTTCTTTAGGAGCCTCCATACTGTTTTCTATAATGGTTGCACCAACCTACATTCTCACCAACAGACAAGAGCTTCCTTTTCTCCATACTCTCATCAACACTGCGGTATCTTGTTGTTTAGTAATTGCTATCCTACCAGGTGTAAGGTGATCTCTCATAGTGGTTTTGATTTGCATTTCCTTGATTAGTGATGTTGAGCACTCTTCCATGTAACTGTTGACCATTTTTATATCATATTTGGGGAATTTTATTTCAAGTCCTGTCATCTATTCAAGTTCTTTATCCATTTTTAATTGGGTTGTATGTTTTCTTGCTATTGAGTTGTATGAGTTCTTTATTCTCTGATATAAAGTTTGCAAATATTTTTTCTCAATCTAGCAATTCCCTTTTCGTTTTGTTGATTTTTTCCACAGCAGATTTTTTTCTACTGTGCAGAAGTTTTTTAGTTTGACATAGGCCTATTTATTTATCTTTGTTTTGGTAGCCTAAGGTTTTTAGTGTGATATCCAAGAAATCATTACTAAAGCCAATGTCAAGGAGCTTCTCGCCAAAGTTTTCTTCTAGGAGTTTCATGGTTTTAAGTCTTACATTTAGGTCTTTTATCCATTTTGAGTTTATTTTGTGTACAGTGTAAGATAATGGCCAATTTCATCCTTTTGCAAATGGAAATCTGGTTTTCCCAGTAGCATGTATGGAAAGGCCTACCCTTTCCTCCTTGTGTCTTTTTGGTGTCCTTGTCCAAAATTAGTTGACCACATACGTTCTGATGTATGAACAAATGGATAAAGAAACTGTGGTATAAATATATACTATCGAATATTATTCAGCCTTAAAAAAAGGCGGCAATCCTGCCATTTGTACAACATGGATGAACCAGGAGGACACTGTGCTAAATGAAATAAGCCAGGCACAAAAAGAAAAATATTGAATATTCTCACATGTGTAATCTTAATAAAAGGTTAACTAAAATATACAGAGAATAAAACGGTGGGAAAGATACTATGTTTAAAGGACATATGTAGGAAGAAGAAGTCAGCAGAGCTAACGTACAACTATAGTTAATGATAGTGTATTGTACTCAGAATTTTTGCTAAATGAGATTATAGCTGCTCTTGCCACAGCAGGCAGAAATGGGTCACTATGTGAAATGATAGATTTGTTAGGTTTTACCATTATTGTAACTATTTTACTATGTGTATTTATCTTATAACATCATGTTCTATACCTTAAATATAGACAATTTTAAAAAATAAGGGGAAACAGATTTGTTTAACGTCACTCAATTAGAATGGCAGAGTCAAACTGAGAGTCCAGTTCCTATCAGCATCCATTTCTATGATCTTCCCACAGTGCCCTTCCTCTACGTACTTGCATTCTGTGCTGGGGATTTCACTGCATAAAACCTATGTATTAATGTTCTCTATTTCAGAAGAAACATTTTCTCATGCTCATTCATCTCTTCAAAGCAGAGATGCAAAATTCACACATGTGCATATATATTTCAATACACTTTCAAAAGTCTAATGAGCAAAGTAGAAAGACTGGACCTGGTTTAATCCATTCAAATCTTGACTTAAATTTTATATATTACCAATATATACAATCCAGGCAAGAGTATTTTCTTCATCTGATGACTGTTGTAATTTGCAAAGGCTACTAGTACCCCATATATATGTAATTGTTTTTCTCATATATATATATGGAAAATGTATGAGATACATTTAAAAATACCTAAGAATGAAAAATATATGTATATTAAACACCATTAAAAAGGCAAATAGCAAGTAAAGGGAAAACAGTATTCTGAAAGACAAAACATCTCAGAGTCTTAAAATGTGAAGAGTTCTTAGAAATCAATATGAAGATATCAAACTAATTTTTAATGGATATGAGGCATGAATGAGCTCTTGCCAAAATAACGACAAATAGAAATGGCAAAGGTGGCTCATGCCTGTAATCCCTGAACTTTAGGAGGCTGAGGCGGGCAGATCACTTGAGGCCAGGAGTTTGAGACCAGCCTGTCCAACATGGCGAAAACCCGTCTCTACTAAAAATAGAAAAATTAGCTGTAGTCCCAGCTACCTGGGGGCTGAGGTGGGAGAATCTCTTGAACCCAGGAGGCCGAGGCTGCAGTGAGCTGTGATTGCACCACTGCCTCCAGCCTGGGCGACAGAGTGAGACTGCATCTCACAAAAATAAAAATAAAAAAAAGCAAATAATCAATCTCACTAACAATAAAAAACTGAAAATTAAAATGATAGATTGTTGCTACATATCTGATGAAGGGTTTAAAAATGTAAAATATCTGTTTGAAAAAGTCTGTGATTTAGTGTGGTCAAGTTTATGAGGAATGGGTACTCACACACAAAGACAGAGATGTGATTCAGTATAACTTCGGTAATCAGAAACGGGAAAGTTCAAATGAAGAGCATTAAGAATGTTCTTTTATTTTCTTACAGAATTTATCCTAAGGAGATAATCAGAGATAATTCTATTAGAAGAACAACACATTGGTAACAATTCAGTGTCCAGTGTAGACCATGCAAAATGTCTAAGTGGATTGCTTAAACAAAGATGGGCACAAGTATGTGAGGGACTGTCTCACAATCATTAAGGCATATAAAGAAGGAGTCCCTGTGTCTCAGCGTCTCTGAACCTCCAACTGCTCAGTTCAAATCCTGCCAACTATCAGCTGTGTGGCCTTGGGGAAGCTACTTAACCCTTTTTTGTTTTTTTGTTTTTTTGTTTTTTTGAGACAGAGTCTTGCACTGTCATCCAGGCTGGAGTGCAACGGTGCTGTCTTGGCTCACTGCAAGCTCCGCCTCATGGGGTTCTAGTGATTCTCCTGCCTCAGCCTCCAGAGGAGCTGGGATTACAGGCACCTGCCACCATACCCGGCTACTTTTTTTATATTTTTAGTAGAGATGGGGTTTCACCGTGTTAGCCAGGATGGTCTTGAACTCCTGACCTCAGGTGATTCACCCGCTTCAACCTCCCAAAGTATTGGGATTACAGGTGTGAGCCACTGCGCCTGGCCTACTTGACCTTTTAGTGCTTAGTTTTCTCTAATATGAAACGGGGATAATAGTAGTACCTATCTCATAGAATAGTTATGGTTTCGTTAAATACTTGATATCTTTGAAGATATTTAATGACAAAGGGATATGTGTATTATGTACTAATTTTGAGGAGGAAAAGCAGAAACCATTTAAATATTATATTCTATATAGTAAGATCATACATCTATTTAAAGTATACATGCATGTGCATGTATATTTGCATAAATTTTTTAAAAGGCTGAAGAAAGAAAAAACTTGAAGAAAATATTCCAAAATGCTACAATGTACAACCTCTAGTTTTACGGTTCTGAGTAATTAATTTTTTAATTAATTTGAATTTTAATTAATTAATTATTCTGCATTTTCCCAATTGGCCATAATCATCAAAAATACAGATGATTCAAAGGAAATATAGGAATAACTTCTCTATATTATTATTCTCTGATTTTTAGGGAAGAAATCTTCAAAGGAAAAGGCAAGACTATTATCCATGAAACCATGAAAGCATGAAAAGCGATGTTCTGTACAACAGCTGAGGATGCTAAAGAACATAGGGAAGGAAGAAGAAAAGGAAATGAAATGAGGTAAGAAGAGGAAAAAATACCAGCTGGGTGTGGTGGCTCATGCCTGTAATCCCAAGTACTTTGGGAGGCCGAGGCAGGTGGATCACTTGAGGCTGGGAGTTCAAGGCCAGCCTAGCCAACATGGTGAAACCCCATCTCTACTAAAAATACAAAAAATTAGCTGGGCGTGGTGGCACATGCCTGTAATCAGAGATACTTTGGAGGCTGAGGCAGGAGAATCGCTAGAACCCAGAAGGTGGAGGTTGCGGTGAGCCGAGATTACACCACTGCATTCCACCCTGTGCAACAAAGTAAGACTTCATCTTAAAAAAAAAAAAAAAAAAAAAATGGTAAAAATATCAAACAAAAAAATGAAGCAAGGAAATATTCAGCAAACCTGTAAAGTATGAGAGGTAAATAAGAACATGAAATCACAGAAGACTGCTTTGTCCAAATCTGCCCATCAGAGTGATTTGCCCAGTCGCCCCCATTCAGAGCCTTCTTTACAGTGAAATGTAAAGTGCTGCAGCTTTAGGATACGGTTACAAGAAAATGGTTAAAGGTAACTGAGAAGCTGATCATTATCAATTAAGTTGTGCTCACTTGGCATGGCGGGGTGTATTCTACAAAGCGAGGTAAACACTTTCTTCTATGACAATTTTCTCTTTATTTTCTTCACAGTACATTTATTTGCTATGTTGCCCAAAGTTTGGATAACCCCAGAATCCAGGAATATCCTGGGGGCAGGGTAGAAATTGTGATCTAAAGAAAGACATACAGACGTTTAGGTTTTCTGCTATTACTGGCCGAGAAAAGAATCTAAACTGGGGAATGTGCAAAAAAAACAGGAGTGTTGCTTTCTGCAGAGGAGAAACGACTAACACTAACAAAAAGAAACCACAGACTTAAAATGGACTTCTTAGGATTGTAAGATGGATGACTCAATAACGATCACATTGTGGACGATGAGGGCAAGTCCTCCAGCTAGGTACTGATTCAGCGGGTCACTGCAAAATTCAGAGTAGTTTAGTAGTTACACAGTTAATACTTGGCAGAGGAAAGAAGCTATGAACCTTGATAGGGCTGTACAGAATAAGGCGGCCACTTCAATGTGCCAAATTTAGAAATGTAACATCGGGGTCAACAAAGTTACACTCATTAAGAAAAGCTCAGAGTACGTGGCTTTGGACAAGCTACTCAGCATCCTTTGGCCTTGCTGTTCTCAGTGTAACACCAGGATAATAGTACACAGGGTTATATGGGTGGAGTAAATGAGACAGTATGTGTCATGCTAAGCTCAGTGCAAGGTACTCTGCAAATGATAGCTGAAAATAGCCTAACAAATGCCAAAAGAAAATAATGTGTCGTTAATTTGTAATTACATCAGAAAACACTTAAGTAGAAATACTCTGGGAGTTCTAGAGATGGGAAGATGAGGGTATGCAAAGGCACCAGACAACTCACCTGCCAGGACACTCTTCTGGTTCAAGGTGGACTTTTGTTAGGCACAATCTGGATTAGCCATCAGGGAGTTATTTCAGTCATGTGTTGGTTACTACGCTATTCGTCTTTACTGTCAAGGCAACATTAAATGAAAAAGTCACGAAAATGAAATTGGGTAAACTTTTGCCCATCGGAGGGTAGCACATTTTACGAGCAGCCACCAGTGCACTCTGGGAATTTTGCCTGTAGGATGTTGACCTAGATATGTTCCCTGGGGAACTGATGCTTCTCTGTCCCTCTTACTGTCCCGAGGGTGAATGAGTGAATGATATACATGTGGCCAAATTCCACACCACATGATTAATCTGAAGCAACTGATTAAAGGGCTCTTTTTAGAAAAGAATTTGGTTGCAAGAGCTAAGACTCACTCATGGATTCTGTCATGCATGGACACACTGCACTTATGCACACACACATTACACATATACATACACACACATCACCACTCATTCAGATGCATTTTTGTTTACTATCTTCACTGTCAGGTTTAGAAGTAAAAGTTCCACAGATGGCCAGGTGCGGTGGCTCATGCCTGTAATCCCAGCACTTTGGGAGGCTGAGGCGGGCGGATCACAAGGTCAGGAGATCGAGACCATCCTGGCTAACACAGTGAAACCCTGCCTCTACTAAAAATACAAAAAATTAGCCGGGTGCGGTGGTGGACGCCTGTAGTCCCAGCTACTCGGGAGGCTGAGGCAGGAGGATGGCGTGAACACGGGAGGCGTGTTGCAGTGATTCGAGATCATGCCACTGCACTCCAGCCTGGGTGACAGAGCGAGACTCTGCCTCAAAAAAAAAAAAAAAAAAAAAAAAAATTCACACATAGGTGTTCTCTATGTTTTGTGTTCTTTACAGCACTTTGTACATTCCCATGGTGAGAAGAAAAACAAATCAAGGTGAGAACTTTTCCTTTGATATTTCCATTGCTTTTCATGTGAAACAAACAAGCCGTATGCCACAATGGGAATGAGAGATGGCATTTGGGGAGGTTGCCAATTTTTAGGGGGATGTGTGTGTGTATGTATGTGTGTGTTTTCTGTTAGAATTGCTAGAGTAGGTAATTCCAAATAAAATTCAGCAGGTCCTGATGTTAAATTTTGGGCACCAAACTGAATTTAAGGAGAGCAGAAGTACCAGGCCTCCCTGAGGACCCAGTCTGATACCTCCTGAGGCCCCTGGCTCAGCTGCGGCAAGCTAATAAGGTGACCCTGAAGCAGATGAAGTTGTTAATACAGATGTGGCATGAGACCTCCTGAGGCAGGTCACAGTCATGATAACTCATGGCAATATGCAATATACTCATTATGAATGCTTGTGACGGGAGCACCTCAAACCGGAGGCCCCCTAGTACGTCACGCTCCCTTTGTCTCCTTCTCCCTCAACGTACCTGATGGAAGGCAGGTTAATAATTTTCCCAAAACACACCACACATGCCACACACGTTGGCTGGGGGCAGTTTTGTTTGGACACATTTTCTTCAACATGAAGGATTTTAAATTATTCTAAGGCAATTAAGGTTATTTGGGAAGTACACATAGAAAATCTCATGGAAATCGAGTGTGGCAGCTGCTGTGGGGGTCCAGAAAAAGAAATGCCACTTTTTATAGACACAATGCAGGGGAATGGTTGTTGGCACCTAGTTTCAAGGTTCATGATGTGTGGTGAAATAGCCAGTACTGTAAAGGAAGGCTGATTATAAGTAAAATGGTATGTTTCTCCAACTCTTCCCACCAGTCACAGGCTAAAATAATTATTTGGAGAAGACAGATATAAATGACTGGATTTAATTTCACTTAAAACTCTTTTGAAGACAGTGAGCTGATTCGAAACTTATAAAATCACAGAATCTGAATGAATGGAAGATTGCATGTACATCACACACTGATGCATTAACTTTTAAAACTGCTTGCTGGTCATCTGAGTTAATACAATAAAGAGCTGACTAATGTACAGAGTCGGTTAAGCACTAAAACGATTTGTTCAATATTTTCAGATGAATAGGGCACTGCAATCCTTTTGCTACTAATATTCTGATTCCTAGCCCAGAAGACAGACAACCAGGGGGACTTCTGAAATTCCCCAACCACTTCGTTAACAATGATGGCGGGTTACAACATGATAAGCAGTAGTTCCTGGGCACATGGGAACTGCCTTCTGTGGGATTTTCAAACTTCCCAGTCCTCAGGGGAGTGGAGTACAGGACAGAATGTAAGAAAATTTAAATCTCCTCTGTGACTCATGTTTTCCCAAGAGGAACTCCATTGCTGGGTCCCTCTTTTAGCTCGCCTGAACCTATTTTCCTTCCTCTGTATGTGATCACGAAGAGAACAATGACTGTGCTCCAATCTGAAACCAAATGTTCAATGTTACAAATAGTCGTTTCAATGAAGTTAGAATTGATTTAAAAAAGAAGGCCTTAACATTCATACATGAGAATAACTATCATTCTAAGATACTTGCAAATGAAGACTATAAAAATAGATAAGGTTCAATCAAACTAAATATACAAAATAAAGATAAGAATAATTATTGAAGGATATAAAAGCAAAATGAGATTTTAAATTTATTATTATAACGTACGGATATGAATTCTATAATAATTTTCAGTGTTTCTAAATAACTAGTACATCACTACATCTATTTCTGCAACACACAAAATTATCATCTAAGTTTATTCATTCAATCAATCAATCATCCAACAAACTTCTCTTGCATGCCAATACATTTTTAAATGTTTTCTATAAGACATTAGAGATTGTAAAGCAAGTTCAACAGGGCTTGGCCATCAGACCAGACAGTCTGTTATTTGATGTAAAAATGCAGTGAAGATGACTGCCAATGATGCTTCAGTGACGAAATTCATATCTAACTCAGGCATGGATTTGGGGTTGGATGTGGTTCCTGCAAGGATAAATAGCGCTAACTGAAATAAAGTAACTGAAATAAAGTAAAGATCTCTGTGTCTGGAGTGTTTTAATCACAGAACAAGACACTTGCAATTTAAGTATAATTTTTAAGCTGTATCATACAGGAGGCATTAGGTTAGATTTTTTTTTTTTTTTGCCTGTAGTTAACAAGCCCTGTAGGGTTTAATATGCTAAGACTGGATTCACCTGAGCCTTAAAATATGTTCATTATTTAACTATTAATCTAAGATCAACATAAAATAGCACTTGTATATATTTTTCTCCATTGTTCCATCTCTATTTCGCTCTTTCATTTGCAGAGATGCAGGCAAGAAGAGACTATAATTCAGGAACGCATAGCTAGTTGGTGGCTGAATTAGTTCTAGAATGCTTGCTTTCTAATCAATGAACCAAGGTTTATATACCTTAGGTCCTACAGCTTTGATTGATTTTAAATTACCAAAGTTAGCATAGTCAATAATATCAGAGGAGAAAACTTAGCATAGTATGAGAAATAAAGTGGATCCACATATGTCCTGTGCAAAGCAAGTATGGCCTGAATCAAACAGTGCAATCTCATTAACCACACAGATAACTGTCTTCTTCCAATTCATAATAAACTGATGGCAGTATTTTTTATAACAAAGATGGCTCAAAGATTTAAAAGTTGCTGGACACACTAATTAGAATTAAGATTGGCCTGGTTTATATCAAGCCCCTTTTTAGCACCATGTTATTGGTTTGGTCCGACACCATCCCCTGCAGTGTGTGGAGACAGGCCAGGAGTGTGAGGGCTGCAGAGCAGAGCAGGAAGAAAATCAACTGTGAAATTGGTAATTTTATTGAGTTTCACGGGGGGCTTTGTTGTTAAGACACAATGCAATTGGAACAGAATGCCTGTGGTAACACCACGTACACAGTGCCCATTTCATGGCTAAAGGTAAACCGCCTCTAACCAAAAGTTACACATACACAGACATTCCTGCTCAAAAGCCTTTTGCCAAGTGAAAAAAAGAAATGGATCTGATGCAGGATGAATTGTTGTGTTGCAGGCATGGGGGCTTTTTGCCAAAAACACAGGTAGAACAGTGTGTGTGGGATGGTAGGTGTATGTCTTTCCCTTGCGACACATCAGAAGGTTCCTTTTCGGAACAGGGCCTGCTGGTTTGGGTTTGCAGAAAAGCTGTCCTTTCACTATAAATGATAGGAAGGTCCCAGAAGGAGTATGTGAGAAAGACAGGGGCAGAAGGAGAGGACAGATCGAAATGTAATGCCTGAGCAGCTGAAATCATTTGGTACTCTCAATCCCCCAGGTAAAATAGGAATTAAACATAGCTAACAGGATATTACTCCCAGTTGGAAAAGATCTGCTTGCTGGCAATGTGAAAGTGAAGCTAACAATTGGTATTTGTTCTAGGGTGGTATCCCCCCCACTTCCCTGCCAAATAGCTTGAAGTAGGAATAGTTAAATAAAGTATGCTGGTTAACTGTGTAAATACTCTGCAGCTTCTGCGCCTTGCAGGGCTGTCCCCGGAGTGGGTTAACTTGCTTTCAGATAGAAGTATGTCTAAAGATGTTCAAGTAGTCATGACAGGGCAGGAGAGCCAACCCCAATAGATGAGGTTAAGTGGTGGTCAAAGATGGAACACCTTCATTTTGCAAGAAGAAAGCCTGTCCGTGAAACACTTCCTCCCAGGCCAGCACCTGAGTCCAAACAGCAAGCTACCACTCCAAGGTTTCATATTTATCATGCATTTTGACCACATTTTTGCACGGAAAGAAACTAGGAAGATCAAAGTAGTCCTGTGTGTTATTATCAGTTTAATGTAAACTGCATATGGGTATAGCAATGCTATGCTTTCCTATTTGGGAGCATATCTCAGGAGATTTTTGCCCTCGCTCTGGGACTACGTTGTCACGGTTGGCTTCTCCCCATACATGGGAAGCATTTGGGTCAGACTATGTGTGAAAAAGGAAGGAAAAGGTGGTTAGAGTGCCAGGAGATCACACTGCTGCCCCTCCCTGGGCATCCCCAGGAGGGGGGCACTCAATTCACTATGCATGCTGAAAGTGACAGAAGATGACCAGCTGGCATTTTTTACTCTTATTTGTTTTTGTGTAATCAGAATAATAGCTATACCCACTGACGCAGTATAAATGCAATACACCTGGATAGGTCTGCACCTCCAGAATATAGAGGAAGGGGTATTAATTCATTTTCAATAGAGATAACAATGAACACTGATGTCATGCTCTTTCCGAAAGATATGACTTTTGTGTTCGTGTGTGGCCAAGTATGTCAGAGCATCTGTACATACCAGTTTCACTTTCAAACATGCAATCAAACTGAAGCACTCTTTTAACCCCGTATGGTTTTTCAGTTGTACTGTATTCTGTGCTTTTCTTTTTCAAAATGCAATTAATATGGTTGTGTGTTAAATGATTCAGTGAAAGTAAATCTTTTATATTCAGGTAAGCAATTCAGCCTTGTAAGGTTTTATGGGAATTAGATTTTTTTGAAGTCTGGGTTGAGCATGCCCGTAACTCTGACAGAGCCCTGCAGGCTCTTGTCTTCACCTTCAAATCATAAGACAGAGAAATCAAGCTCCCTCTGTGCTCTCAATTATACCAAAAAACACGGAGCAGAAGTCTTCAGTAATTCAATCCCTGTGGAAGCTTCTTCACACTGTTTGCGCTGTTGGAACTGCTGACAGCAGCAATCCCACTGTCCCCCGGTAGACTGTCAAAGTTCCTCATACAGCGTGAGCGGCTCTGTGCTGTCCCACAGCTCCTTCTCCAGAGACCTCAGAGCACATGCATGACTTTTGATGCTTGCTTGATACAGTGGCCAAGAGGCCAAAAAACATCACAATGAGAGTTCTCATACTCTTACAAGGTGCTTTGTACTCAAAGTAATAAGTTCTGTGGCTACATGTGGGCCTGAGTTGGTGTAATTTAATCACAAGTACAGCTGCATAAACACTGTACTAAGGAACGTCTGCCTGCAATTGGATTCTTTCTTTGAAAACACACTGTAGAAAATTCCTGAGTGCCATTTTCCATATGGTTAATGAGCAAATGTATCATGACCAGCTTTTAAAAGTAATTTGAATTTATGAGCTGCACTGATTCTAGCACATGTGCAGAAGAAATCACACATACCCTGCGCTCTTCCTTATCAGGCAACACCATTTCATCGTTTTCTGCCAAACACCACCAAAAAGAACCACTGTGTGTGTTTAATTGGCTTAAATCATCAGTTACAGCCTACAGCCAATATTACCAGAAGCCACCAACCTCTTCTAGTCTCTCCTCTCAAAAAATCTTAAAGGTAGGTTAGTCCACATACAACATAAAAGTGCTATCCATGTTTTAAAGTTTTCCTTTATAAATACAGATTTGAAAAAAAACCTTCAAAATTCACTTTCCCCACACAAACTCTGCAGCTCCATCACATTCAAGTTTTTCTACTCTTTTTAATGAAATAAAAGACAGAGGGTAGAGATTTTTCTACAAATCAAACCTGTTGCTATATACTTCATCCTCTATCCTTTGACTGTAGCTCAAGTGGGAAGCATAAACAGAATGAATTGCTATCATGATATTCAAAATTCCAAAGTAGCTGAGTAAATTTGAAATTCACTAGATAAATAGAATTTGCCTCAATGTGTGTGCTGAAGTTAATTAGATTTTTTTAAACAAGATTCTTGTTATCATTTTGCCATAGGATATATTTCTGGTTCTAGATTATTATGCCTGCGCATTAAAAAGACTGCAAATCATTATTTTTAAAGAAGAGATAAAGACACATATGCACACATTACCCACTAATGTAACAGAAGTACACTTCACTATATTGTATACTGTCAATCTTTCTTCTTTCTGTTGTTTGTATACCTTTAATACAAATATTTTAATACAAAAATATGATTCAAATATTTTCCTATGTAGAAACATAGCTGCTTCTGCATGCAATCCCCTAAATCATGCCACAAACATTCATGTTTCTGCTAAGACGAATTATTAAGAAAACATATAACTAGACAACTGGCAGAATTGGCTTTCTTTTACAAGACAGCGACACATATTTAAATATTGACATTAATTTGTTTAGTCCAATACCATCTAAACTTTATGATTACTGCTGCAGTATTTGATTTAGTTCATACATTAGTAATTGTTGAAGATACGGATTAATTAATACTATTGAGCTAATATGCTACTAGTGTTGGAAAATAATGATTACTTTTTTGTTTTCAATAACTAATAATAAACTTCAATTTGCTTTGCTTTATGTATTTCTCATCACTGCTTTTCTGCTGATTCAGCCTTAGCCAAGTACACATTCCTAAGGCTTAAGAAAGTGACGTTTAATTGTTCTCTTCCTAGCACAGGTAAACCTAGTTCATCTGAATGGGTACTTACTGTCTCACAGGGAAGTAGTCACCAAATGGTAATCCACATGGTGCCATGAAAGTTCACCTGGAAGCCCTGTCTTCAGTATACTTTACTTTTTAGAGATTCACATTCACAATTTTCCACATTTCTGTGGGCTGCTTGTCTCTTTACCAGCCCAAAGTTCACAGAATTTTAAAACATACAAAAA
>NC_045451.1:56869165-56874165 GCF_002776525.5 Piliocolobus tephrosceles | reverse complement strand
CAATTGTCCTGAAGTTGCTTCTAGGATACCGAAATGTGGGTGGGGAATAGAGTGTGGAGAATGGTGGAATATGTTTAAGGTAACTGGATTAGCAGTTTAGAAAAACAGAGTAAGAGATCCAAAGGTTCATTTCATTATACTAATAAGGTCCTTCTAAATCTTCACTGTTTTTCTTCGGTATGTATGAGTCACTTATGCTGTAATTATCAAATGCTTTTGCATCTTATTAGGGCTTTTTCTGAAGGAAACTTAAAGTGTGTCACTACTCAGCCATTCTCTTAACAATATAATAAATACTGACCTAGGCTGTATTCTTTCCAAATAAACATTATCCCGATTTCAAATCATAAACAAGAGTTTACAGTCAATAGGACGAGCAATACCTCAGTTAAGTTGCAGATGTTAATAGAAGTAGTTTTCTTTCTTTCGTTTTTTTTTTTTTTTAAGGAAAACTTACTTATCTCATTTAAGCACCACCAAAGGTGGCATTCAATGCTCAAGTCACAAAACCATCCCTCTGGCTCCTATCATCACAGTGACTGGAAAATCTTCACTAACCTGAAATGTCAGAAATAATGATCAGATTTAATATCACTCCATAAATAATTGAATAATAGACTTAGAGCATCTCATTCCCCGTTCTGATTGGTGGAAAATCAGTTGCACTGTGCTTGGCAATGGCTGACTTCTCATTAGAGTTTTTCCTAATTACAGCCAAATGCAACATTTCTGTCCTTCTGTAGAGCCAGACGGCAAAGTAAAAAGTTGCTTTTAATATAAATTTGAGTTCTTATAACCCCTTAACAATAGTCACTTTTCATCCTCTCTAAATCACTTTTGACTACACTACGTGATGAATCTGTTGGTACACACTATCTCTGGTTTCAAATGACAAAGCTCAACACATGAGTTGTTAACTACCTGTAATGACACTTAGTTGACTAATGCTTCAGTGACACCCAATTTGATCTCACGTCCACTATTAAATTGCAGCTGTGTAACATAATTTAGTGTTGAAAGATTTTATAAAGGAGGCAAAATTGGCTTTGAAGGCCATGCACATTTTTAAAGGTAAGACTGATCATACTATTCAGTCCTGTTTCTCTCTTGGAGTTTCAAGGAATTAATTTTTCAGTAACATCTACTAGATGTTGTATTTCAGCATTTGCATTTATGTGTTAAAAATTCGTTTTGTGTCCAAATAAATCAGTTGCTATCAGTGGATTTATTCATTGGGACAATCTGATTCCAGTATTAAGAAGACAGTGTTAAGAAAATATAGTTTGATTGGACAAAAAACATAAGCTGTGGCATATTGTCTATATCATATACCTTTAGTTATGACAGAGAGACAACTTTAAATAACTGCATTCATAATTGTGCTACACAATTCATATACATATTGAAACATAAAATTTTTATTTAGGGAAATGAGAATCTGATAAATGAGTATTACAAACAAAACAACAACAACAAAAACTAAGTGGTGAGTTACTAGGAATAACTGCATTCTGCTCACCTCACACACAATCGAAATTAGAAACCATTACCGCATCGAAGACTTGCTCCCAATAGCAGTTAAGCTTCTTTGAATGGATTCCCTATTGTATAAAAAGTATGCCAGTCTTTGACTGCCAAAATCAATTAGTCACATTCATTATGCCTCTATTTATTAATGTTGTACACTTTATAATGCAGGTGTTGATGGAACAAAAGAAAGTTATGGAATATCAAATATGTGTTATGATTAAAATCAGAGCAAGAGAAGTAACGATCTTTAGTCTCAAAATGGTTACAAAGCCACTGTAAAGATTAGATTAGTGGTGACAGATTTATAATCTTTTCCAAAATGTAATCCTTACTAGTTCAGATTTTGCAATAGAACAAGTATGCGATTGGTTACAGGTTATTGGCTCCAACCATTATATTCATGAGACTATTGTGCTTCTGTCTCCTGAAATCCAAATACACAATATAATCTTAACAGATGCAATTTTAATCTGTACTGCACTGTAATAATAAAATGGAGCAACATAAGGCTCTTTACTGATATAGGGTTCAGAGTTAATTCAATGATGTTAAGAATGACTGACTGGTATTAAAAGTCGGCAAATAATTTAACCTTATGCTAAAATGAATGAAGAACAATCTTGGCATTCTCTGGCAGGGTAGATTTTGATGGAATTTACTGTCAAGCTGCCACCCTTAAACTTTTCACATGAAACAAAAACTATAATTTGTCTCTCTGTAATAAATAGTGTTATATTCTTTATTTCTCCTCAAGTATTGCAGCATATACGTTGATATACACCATATGGTATGATTCCTGCAGTTCTCTTTTGGGGGTAAGAGGGGGCATGAGGTGGAGAGTAGATGTATTATTTGTTTTAACTGAAAAGATTATTAATTGCTTCTTTGTATTAACATTCAAATTTGGAAAGTGACAGTATAGATATGCTAGAACATTTAAAGATTGAAAGGAAAACCATACACCTATTTAGCCCTGAAATTATATCAGACATTCAATAAATACATTTCTCATGCCTCCTAGGATTAGTTTCTGAAATGCTGCTTGTGGCTCTACCCCATTACGCTGTACTTTCCAAAAATTCAACTAGCTCACTGAGCCTCTTTCTATTGCTGATTTTGGCAAGCTATTCTATATTCCATCTATTGTGTTCAAAGAAACTTCCCCTCAAATTGCTAATATGAGATAGTCCAGTCGAGTCCTCCATTTCAGTCATGACCTCTATGCTTTCAAATTAGTTTCTACTTCAAAAAGCTTACTGGCATCAAACTGATTTCCTTTTAGGAATATTATTCCCTTCTACTAAATCCCACTTAGCTTTTCTTTCCCCTGAGCTAAACAGACTTGATTTATCAGTCTTCAAATTGCATTCTTAAAGCACTTTTTAGTACCTAAGCACCCAGGTACTGTGGTGATAGACATTACTAAATGCGTTTTAGAGTAGATAAGACATGAAAGAGAATGTGTAGAAAGCTGACATGCTAAACAAAAATTTCAAATATAAATGGAAAGAGAGTTCCTTTACTTCCATTTCCATTCTTGTAGTAACATATGCCGTTTACTCCTAAATCTTCCCCTAAAGTCTCAGCTGTCTTTTCTGGGTTATATGTGATCATCCAAACCAAGCTTTGCACATGATTTATGAAGCTTACTTGAGGATGCAGCACCCAATATCCACCTGTACATATAAAATTCTCTACTATTAGGCAGATACCATGTTAAAGTTGTGTGAATAAAAATCCCAAGGAACTGAAGCTGCATGGTGCTTTTTACTTACACTTTTTTACACCATGTCACTGAAGTATGCAAATGGTTCTACAAAAATCTTGTCGCAAAGTACTCTATACTCTTTTCCAAATTTACCAGATTCAATAATTAGCAATAATGCATTAGATGCCAGTGAGAATGATAAATCTGAGCGCGTCCTACAGTGATGCTGTGGGACACATATTCAATTTTTATTAAAATATGTACATTCCCGCAGCTTGATTTCTTCCAGGCCCAGGGCTAGTGGGCCTATGCTAATTTACATGGCTGATGGAACGCATTGGTTAATCAGGAGATAGGTGCTGGTTTGATGAGCCCCCAAGGAGGCCAAAATGCAGTCACTTCCTGATTATTCTCACACATTATTTGAACTGTGCATAATCCCTCTGACCTGGACACCTTTTCCTCATCACACATTCCATCCCAAGCCTGTCTCCCTTCCAATCCCTGCTAAATTCCTTTGTAGCCAACCATTCCCAAGGCTGCTTTCTGGTAAGGAGTGAAAGGTTTCCTTGTCACCTGACTGTTTAAGGCAACCACCCCTCATGCACTTCTCATTTTGGGGTGGAAGAGCTGTAAATGTATCTCTGGTATACAGCAGTATGTGGATGTTTTTATAAATATCATTTGTATAAAGTGTTTTAGATTATCCATGTTTACTAGCATGAGGGGGAATAATTGAAAATTGACTGCAGGTGGAAACGAGATAACGCAGAATGGGAAAGATATAAAAGGAAGTTAGCCAATAGTACTAAGGAGAAAAATGGAAAGAAAATTTAAGGAAAAAGTGGTCGTGGTCCAGCGCTATTTCTTTAACATAGAACATCCACTTGAAACACTGGAAATATTTTGTCAGATTATTAAGCCAACTTTCAAACCTAACTCGATAATTCTTCTATTCTTTATTTCCTTACTTCAGCAATAATGCTCGGTAAAATATTATTATTCTCAAAGTGTGTCTAAGATTCATTGCTTTCATTTTATCTGGCAAAAAGTATGTTTTCTGAAAGACTGAAAATACAGAGCACTAATTAACTCAAGAGTTAACATGTTTTTTAAAAAATTCATTTCTATGTTTTGGAAGTGATCGCATCAACTTGAATTCTTTTTTAAAAATGAAACAACATCACCATTATTGCATCGATCAATTTAAAATAAGAATGCTTACTTATATATATGCTTTTCTAGAATTTTGGAAAACAGAAAAATCAGATCACTATTTTCTAAGCAAACGTCAGAGGACATTTCTGGGCTTAACACTTCTCTGTGACAGTTTCCTCTAGAGGAGAACTAACTCCGAAACCACCACAGAGACAACATATGAGCTTTTCAGATCTCTCCACCCTGGTCAGGTGGTGATGGTGAAGCTGCTGTTGTCTCCAGGGAGTGGAAATTCATATCAAAAAATCGTTGCACATTATATCACTCCATTCCACATGAACATTAGTCTCTACTCATAAGGGGACCCAGGACTCAAGCTACTATAAATAATTCTGAGAGGGCAGGTGGGGCAGACCGCGAGTGTTTGGATTGGTTCAGGCAGTCCTTGGAGGCCCTGAGAGAAGCAAGCTCGGTCTGCAGCTTAGCAGCTGCACAGGGTTGCCAAGCGTGGTCATCTCTCCACCTTCGTGGACACACAGACTCACCCAATGTAACTTGCCATTACTGTAGATACAGCAATCCTGGCAACACAACAAGAAAAAGA
>NC_045451.1:56724165-56864165 GCF_002776525.5 Piliocolobus tephrosceles | reverse complement strand
CACAGTTTTCATTTCACTTTTGTACCACCTCCCTAAGCTGTTGGAAACATGCTAAACAGAAGACAGGGAGTGCTGCAGCAGTGAGCGCGTGGTGGAAGAGACTAACAGCGGGTACATGTCCACACACACATGTGCGCATGTGACACACACATGCACACGCACACATTTAAATACACAAAGAAGATTACAAAAATGTATTTTAGAAAAGGACAATAAAAATAGAAAACCATAGTTACTGACAGAAAATCTGAATTAGAATTCTGAAATCAGTCATGCAAGTTAAGACCTCTGATGTATGTATTTTAAGGTTTACTTTATAACATAGTATGTGTTAGTTCAAGGTACAGATTATGTAAAACAGACTTTTAGAGAAAGTTAAAATAACCTTTTCATTTAGAAATGAAAGCCCTTTCTTTGCCCCTAAACAAACCCACAACACTTGGACGATTATAATTTTTTCTTAAAAGACACATGCACATGTAGTTTCAGTCAACGTATCCTTAATAAGGTAAGTTGAATTGTTTTAGTAACTAAAGAAGTTACACTTATCCTAAGGACCCTGGACATAGAATGTAGTATTATACATACTATTTCCAGGTTTCCAACATCACATTTATCCCATGTGATGGTACATTTCGGCATAATAATGCAGTGGTTCTGGGATACACGAGACACAGAAATAATGTCAAAAGCAATTCTTCACATTTGGATCTCACCATATCAAGTGCAAACTGAACTTAAAACATGAAAATACAATTTGCTCCTTCTAAAGTATACGTTTTTATCTCTTGCAAAAAACAAACAAAAAAAAAAACAAAAAAACCCACATTTATTTCCAATGCCTCAAGGTAAAGAGGATGGCATCTATCATAAGTGCAGAGAATGTCTGAAAGATTTAGAAGCAATCTTTTCATAATGTTTCTTTGGGTGAGGAAGTGGAGTTATGAGTTACTCAAAATTCATAAAGATTATTAAGTTTACATCCTTACAGAAGATCTGCTGCTACTGTATTTCTCCACCGTACTGCCAGCATTGCAGCCCAAAACGATTGAGAACCTGTCTCTGGTTCAGGAAATCCATCCATTTTGTGGTATCAGTGCTCTGCCGCATAAAATAAAGGTTCTGTCCCATTCAAAACAACAACAGCAGCAGCAGCACAAATTACTTTCAGTGAAGCAGCCTACAGTATCTGCCTTGAATGCACGGTACTCATTCTATCAGTATTCCTTCACGTAAGTGATTTTAACAGGTACGTAAATTCCTATTTCAGCAGGTTTACTCCAGATTATCAGCTTGTGTGTCTGTGCCTGCTGGGCTATTTGAATGATTACCCTATCCCCCAAAGGCCTCAGCGAGGACTGATTCTGCACCCACGGCAGTGATCCCTCACAGTAAGGAAGCCTCCCACACAACGGTCAGCCTTCCTGTTTGATAAATTCCAACCTTTCAGCTCATCTAAACTGAGCCTATGGGCTTCATGTTTTTCCTTCTTCCTCTTCGCTTAGGTCTATGGGAAGTTATGAAACATATTTTTCTAGTCCTCCCAGGAGCAAGGCCAGGTTCACAATTTGACCTCAGAAACACAGCAGTCCTGCAATGCCAGACAGCCTGATAGAACTGAGTATTAGTGCTCTCTGCCTGGCCCACACAAACCATAACATGCAGCATGGAGCAATGTTACTTATGGGAAATGACAAGCAATGGATCAGTGGGGGAAAAATAATGGGATTTAATCACGTAAAAACATCACAGGCACACAGCTCCCTTTCAACAAGCTGCCCCACTATAGGTGAGGGCACAATGTTCTTAGGAAACTAACCACCTATAATTTATAATGGAGCTGCCTAACCAGCTATTTTGATCAGATGAAGTTAAAGGATTCTTAACACACCCAGAGATTCTAGTTCCCATCAAGTCAATATGCCCCTAGAGAATGATTTTAAACATACGTGCAAAAAGATCTACCTATGCAGTAGATAGACGTCTTAGATGTATGAGGAATGATCCCAGGAACAGTTTTAGGCTCATATAAAAGACTGTCATCACAGACTAATTATAGATAGTGGTACCAAAACAGGAAGGCTGACCCTGCAGTCTTATTTACACAATTTCCAGCCAGAGGGCTGTAATGTGGAGCCCCAGTGGGGGCATTTCTCTCTGAAACCCAAGGGCACCTGCATTAAAGAAACTGGTGTAAATGAATCCCTTTGCTCCATGACAGAAGGGAAGACACCAATACTTCAATTATCTTGATATGGAATACATGTGCTGACCTTCTTGAATTCTACATAATGAGATACAGTTACCTCTTATTTATTTATTATTATTATTGTTATAGTTTGCACTTTACCATGCATTCAATTAGAAGAAGGACATTTTGAGGCAAGAATGATATGCTCTTTGGACAGAAGGTAGTGATTCAAAAATTGCAAAACTTCGGCTTTCAAAAATAGCCTAAGTGACCTCTTGCAGTACTCTGACCACTCCGCAGCAAGCAGGAGGCAACCCCTGTGAAGAGCAAATTCTGGCAAAGTTCTCTCTTCACAGATGATGCACAGCTTAAGCTATAATGAGTTTTTGGGTTACAAATGCTGAACGCATTAATATTCCTTGATGATAATTATCACAGTATAAGCACCTTCCCCAATGTGAGTAGCATAAAGCAACTGAAGCAGCATTTTTACTATATTTGAAACAAGCTGGAAAATGGGATTTTCTACTCTTGTAACCTAAGGTCAACATACATCAAGCATTGCATATTAAACACACCTATATGTGACGCTCATTTCGCTTCCCTTCCCTTCTCCTTCATGTATACATAAAGCTATCTTCTTTATTCATTCTTTATTATGAAACTCTTGGTAGGAACATATATGTGATACACATAATCTCAAAACAAAATGTACTTCCATTCCATCATAATGAATCCTATGTTTCTTCTTATGAGAATACAAGTAGCAAATAAGATCAGTAAGCCGTGTTTTACAGATGAGATGTGTCTCTGTGCAGTTTGAATGAATACTGTGGTCACTGGCTGCATATAAAATAGGAAGAAAATTAGAGTCTAGCAAATAGGCTTCTAGAAGAATCAAACACACATTTCATATAAATCTGAACAAATGACCAGTCTTTACCTTTACACCTTCAAAACTCATAATACTGATAAGCATGGAAAGGTTTAAATGTAGATTCAGCCTACCAACAAGATGACAGTAATGAAGTCAGCATCTTATTTACTGGCAACATTTTTGCATAAGGCTCCCAGATACCAATTTTTATCCCAGATTAAAAGAATAATTACTGTTATTTGGGTAATAACTATCAAATATTACAGAAAAATTGATAAAGGTGGTCCATTATGCATCATATCCATATGTACAACAATATCTGTCTACTACTCATTATTTGCTCCAGCATACCCAAATTAAAGGCTGAAAAGATTCAATATACTATACTCCAATTTGATTTGATAATATGCTATGAATGGACTATAAATAAATTTTCCCTCATCTCTCTTCCTTCCCCTTCCCCTACTCAGTAAAAGAAAAAAAAGGAAACAGTAAAAGAAAAAAAAGGAAATATTTATTATAAAGCTCAACTGATGTTAGGCAGCTTAAAATAATCACCATTAAGGTCTTCTTACTAACATGCTATAATGTCAAGTTAGTACTCTATGTAATTAATGTTAACAGCATTTTGACTTAGTGACAAAATGAAAGCCAGTTTGAACCCTTAATCCAAAGAATGTAAATTGGTTGAGGTATTCAGTAGGTGTGAATCTGCTGAACTCATTTGTACCACGTTACCCTACACTTCATTTAGAAAATAAGCCATGCTACAACTACCTCCAGTTCTCCAGCATCATTTTTACTTATGCGCTGCAAAAATGTCTTAAAATCCCATTTGAATAGATGGTAGGGTTATAAGGGAACCTTTACTAAATATTTAACAGTACTATCGGCGTATTAAACAGTATAATGTGAGAGCCATGAAAGCATGATCTACAGGGTTTGCCTTCTTCAACTTAATGCTGATGCTCATTTGAAACACTCCACAAGCCCATTCATCAGCAGAACTGATGCATTTTAAAAAGTCCTCATTTACTAGCAGATAAATGTGGTTAGAGAACCTTTTTAGTGCAGAAATGACTGAAAACCTATTTGATTTTACTGTTCAAAATTTGCTTTACTATGGCTAGGGAAAAAAAAGAGCCTCACAAAACATTTAAAAGGCCATTTTGAAATAATACGTAAAAGCTAAAGGAACATAGCTTTGAAACAGGTAGGGGAGGGTATATTTTTCACCAAAAATACATCAAAACAAGGCAACAGATTTATAGACAGCTGATACAGCACATATATTCATTGAATCTAGAAATAATATCTCAAGTACATATTATATAATGAGATTACCCACTGAGACTCTTGCCTGACTGTGACACTGTTGGCAGGTGACTTCATTTGCAACTACTCATAATTGCTTTTTTTAATGGGTGAATATTATTTTGTGTACATTAAGATACTTCTAATTACAATTATGCCTCTTGAATAAGTTAATAGAATATTTTAACCTGTCACAGTAGATAGAAACTAGGAATTCTCTTTGACAATGTATTTTTTTTCTTGAAGAGATATAATATAGACTCATTGAAAGAAAACCCCCTTTCTACTGGAGGCCTGCAGAGTTCACATTTATTCAGTAAACACTGCAACAATGATTATCTGTCCTCCCAGTTCTCAGTGGAGACTCTTGCTTTTGAAAATGTCTTGTGGTGACTTACTAAATTCAGGCTATTTCAATTAGTATTACTGCACATTAAAAATTAATTGCATTACTGAGTGGATTAAGGTTTAAATTTCAATTCTACAGTATGTGCACTAGAAATGACAGCTAAAAATCAATGCTCTTTGGCCCACAATCGGAAGTGTGTGCGGCTGAATAGCGTGGGACTGGCGTCACCGGCCAAGCAGTTTTAAAAGATTTGATAGTTCTATTGAAGGTGTGTCAGTTCTAATCCTGGATTTTAGTTTGAATGCTGCACAGTAGCCCAGCCTCAGAGAGAGAAAAACAAAACAAGAGCTGCACTAACAATTTGAAAACAAAAATGGACACAGGTACTAAAATTATGCCAACAAAAGGAGTAACAGTGCCCCGAAATACACATCTAATTATCCCTTGGTTAAAAGCTTGTTCACAATTCTGTTCAATAACAGTGCAGAATCTCTGACTTCAATCTACATTATTTTCCTATTAGTTACTGGGTAAAAACAGTAGATCGGGGCAGGCAACAGGCTATTTTGTAAAGAAAACAACTAGTGTATACAATATTCATAATGACTTTATCTACGTCTTAAGATTTGAAAATACAAATCTTTTATTTAAGAAATAATCCCATCTAGACCACTATTCTCTATTTTAAAATGAATTATTAAATCTCTTTGGGGAAAGGGACAAATTAGGATGGGCAATAGTTGATCATTTTGACTACAGATTCATAACATCTATACAAAATGGGTGAAGAGAGACGTGTCACTTTTATTTATAGGAAATTTGTTCTTTTAAGAAGATGAAGATGAGAGACCTTATGAATGAAGTCAACAAAGAGGCATCGATAAAGAACTGCAAAACCACCCGGGGTATCTGGTTTTGGAACTGAATGGTGACTGGTATGTGCATAAGAGAAAAAAATGATGTCTGCAGTGTTCCTCAAGATCCCCTCCGTGTTGCACCGGTGGCCAACAGCAAGTTCGGCAGCAAGAGAGTAAAGAAGATGGGAAGTAATAACAACAATAAAAAGAATAATCTGGTGCAAATGGACCCCAAGGTGTAGTTGTCATCCCTGTGCAACAATCACCCTTCACTGCAATTTACTGATGTTGCTTCATTACAATACAGCATATAAAGGGGCAATGCACAAAGTCACTATTTAAAGCTACATGGTTAGAAGCAGTGCATCCCACCCTAGCAGGCACTGTTATGGGAGCTATGTCAGATTGTTCAAAAGTGAATTGACCTGTAAAAAAAAAAAAAAAAAAAAAAAAAAAAAAAAAATAGAGGTGAAACCTGAATGCAGCATGGTGCTAAATTTGGGGAGAAAGAGAAGAACATGTAGCAGGAAAAAAAGTGTTTCCTTAGTGAAATATTAAAGGGATCCCAAATTAATCTGAATTAAAACATCCTTTGAGAGTGTAACAACTTGTGGCTTTGCTAAAAGGAAAAGATAAAGAAAATGATGTTTCCCGTTTGGAAAATATAAACAGGCTCTCTATTTTCTATCTTCCTCCCTCATAAAATGAACTGAAATCATGTTTCTAGGTAAACGTGACACTGTAAATTCAGGTTAATAAGAGTGAAAAGAGAGAACAACTGATTCTTCTAATTTTTGCCTGCCGTAATTGAAAGTCTTACTTTTCAGTCAGTGCTCAAAAGATGCCCAGGCAACGTGTTATGGGGAAAAAAAGAGATTCTCTCCTCACCAAGGATCATTGAGTATGTCATTGGTTAATTTTTGCTCTATGCTTCTCATTAGCATTACCCTCAAGTTTCTGGTTATCATATCCGAAATATTAAGACATAATAACTACGAAGGTGCAGATAATTGGATATTAACCAGAACATACTTGACTGGGCAGGAGGTAGAGCCCTGCTTAAACTAATCCTGAAATATATTAATCACCAATTAATGAAAGGGTTTCAAATTCATTTCTATTATAGAACACCTCCGAGTATCTAAGCTTTTTCTAACAAAATGACTTGGAATAACAGGGTAGAAATAAGAAATACAGCCATCTGATGATGGCTTGAATTAATTCTTTACAGCCCGTTGTCAGGTCATCATGAAAACTATAGTTAAAGCCTTACTTACTCTTTACAAAGTCTGATGAAAAGAAGGAACTCTCTTCAAAGTTCAGTGGCCTCCGTTTAATATTCCAAATTTATCTCTTCAAATAACAGAGCCATAGCTAAATATTTCATCAGAGAGCTGTCAGAATATTATCCAAGTCTTCCACCTCTAGACCTTCAGCTCAATAACAGATGTACTCTTAAAACATAAAGCCAATTAATGGAAGTCTGGAGAACTCCAGTGAAGATATGCTATATACACAGTGAACACTCCATGGTACTAGGTTGGTGAATTAAGAGATAAAAACCTTGTCTAGTAGAAAATGTCACTCACCACTTACTTACATGGAAATAAAGTAATGCTAAAAAAAAAAAAAAAGAAAAGAAAGAAAGAAAGAAAAGGAAGAAGAAAACATGAAGAGGAACAAATGGAGAAGAAAAATCACACTTCTGTATGTTCCATGTGGCTGCAAGATAGTGTCTGATATGTACGTCTAACAGGCGTTTCATTAGTTTGGTTTAAAAAGCCTCACTATGCTCTGTGGAAAAACTCGCACAAGTGCTCGCTAAGTTAGATACATCGCTAGAAAAATGCCATTCATCTTAAAGAAAAAAGTAAAATTTCTAAGAACATTATTCTCTTAAAGCACAATGTTTTCTTAAAGTGTGAAAAGAGACTGTTATCTCTTTTCATACTTAAAAGATGCAGTTCCCCAAAACTCTGAAGGAGACTTATATTTTTATGTCAGAGGAAACAAGGCATCTGAACGAATGCAATGCAAGTGTGAACTTAAATGATACCATTTCTCTATTTCTCCTGCCTTGATTCACTTAATTTGATGAAATAGTAAGAAAACGCTTGTTATCTCAGAGTTTTTTTTTAATTCTGTTGTTTGTTGACTTTAATTTTAATAACTCTTAAATAAGCACTCACAGCAGATGGACTTAAAATATGCTGGCAAGCAGGCCCTTTCATCAACAATTTTGCCATAGAAATACACAAACATTTCAATGGCTCTTCATTAGCAAACAAATCAACAAGTGATATTTTAATGCATGACTTTATTCCATCTCTGTGGGGACTGCAGTTGAGAGTGTGATGTACAGTACAGAGAAAGGAATCATCAGCCACAATGTCCCAGGGCTCTCTCCATTGAGGACTTCGCAGCCTCTGCTTAAAGACTGCATTTAATTGACTGATAGACAGTAGCTTCTTTGTTCACAGAAGACAGCGAAGTAATGGCAGCTTGAAAATCGTACCATCTACAGGGTCTCCTGAGACTAGTAACAGGGGGATATGTGTCAGGAATAAATAAATAATCTAATTATTAAGCCACTTCCTGTCAAGTTAACTCCAATTTGTTGGCTTTTGAAGGCAACAAAACGAGGCATTTTTCCTCATTATGCTTCTCTTTTTATACCAGTGGTAATCACAGGCGGATTAAAGGGTGCCTGATTGGTTTTTTTGTCAAGGAACTGAGAAGCAGCCAACAGTACAGAAAAACAGAGTTGGGGTTAGAAGAAATTTCATGCTTGTCTCCTTTCCAGCTCCCTAACAGCCCACACGGCTGCCCCATACAGAGCTGCCAGCTGTACAGCAAATGTGTGCCCCTCCAACTGAGGCCTACCGGGCCACAGGCGCCATCCTGAGAGCTGTGAGATACCTTGCAATCTTGGCAGGTAGCTACTGCTGTCATAGGCATAATTCTAAAGGTGACCTACGAAACCCCATCAGCTCACCAAATGCAACAATATGAGCAGCTGAAGTTCGACACCCACTCTCCATATTGGCTCCCTTTCCTTTGTTTACTGCTATTAATGGCCCTGAAACTAGGAAATAACCTATGGAAATAGGTCATCAGAGACCTTTTCCTTTGATGTGTGTGAACCGATTCTGTGGAAATAGGTCACCACCCGTGTGTGTGCATGGGCAAGCAGGAATGTGCAGGGATGTATATCTTTTTAGGTATTGCTGATGACTTTTAGTGCCCTCCATTCGGAAATGCTTTGCAACCTTCATTCAGAAACAGATACCCACGTCTGATAATGAACATATCAAAGAGTGAGTGAAAAACCAACACATTGGTGGTGTATTCTACAGGAAGTCAAAGGTGAGGACAAAATGAGATCCAGAAGCCCTGCCATTGTATGTCAGCCAGTCACGTGACCGTATCCAACTGGTAGGGCCTCTCTTCCTAGCGTCTCTGTGCTGAGCCTAGGAAGACAGGCTGGCATCCAGTAATTCTCCTTGAGAACAACATTTTTCTGAGGCCCCTTTAGGGGCAGTGTGTTCTAAAGAGTAATAAGACATGGAATCTTCGATCTATGGCCTCAGCCACAATCCTCAGCCTCACAGAAAATTAACATCACAGGAAATGTCTAGCAGGCTATCTTTGGGGTTTATAAATGTAAAAATACACTAACTGCCAGTGTTTTTTATTCTTGTAAATCAAAACTGCTAGACGCAAGCTAAAACACATGATTTGTCTTTTAATAGCTTAACCCTGAAATTGAGTGACAGACCTGAAGATTTTATCCCAAGTTCCTTAAGAAATGACAATCCAAAGAATCACGATGAGCTCTTAAAAACTCTGCCTTCCTCCAAAAAGTCATTTTTCTTTGAGTTTCTTTTAAATTGTCTTTGTTTTTAGGAAGGCTGATCATATGGAGCCTTGGTAAGTTCCTGTGGCCCCTCTTTGCACTCGGTAAGCAGTACAGCTATGTTATATTTATGCCCGCGTATGTCCTTTCTAAATACATCTTGAATTTTTGCTAAATTGTGCAGATAATTAAACCCTCTTCATATTTACAGTCTGCTTCATTGGTACCATGAATTCTGTTTTCAGTTACTGTCTGCGAATTCCCTCTCTGAACAATTTCATACTAAGCAATAACACTTCATTTTACATAAGTTTTATCTGATGTCCCCATACAGAGCTGCCAGCTGTACAGCAAATGTGCGGTTCTCAAACTGAGGCCTACCAGGCCACGGGCTCCATCCTGAGATCTATAAGGCACCTTGCTGTCATTGGCAAGCGTTCCCTGCTATCTCTGTGACCATCACTCCACACTGCACACAACTTAAAATCATCTGATTATTAGAATTTGTGGCCCACACTCCATTTTATCCTTTATTTAATCTATCCCCAGATCACACATTTGTTTAAATGTTTTGGCTGGTTTACAAATCATGCAGCCATCTGCACAGTAGGTGTGACACCATTTTTTAGACAAAAGTTACGTTATAAACAAAGATAAAGTCATTTGAAATGCTTTGGTGTTTGTTATTCTGCCTGGTTCACTTGGACCAACTCTAAGAAATAAATAGAATTATCTGTGTAAATCGATGAACATCTATGAAAAACAACACCCAGCAGAACGCCCAGCTTGCTCCATTACCTACGTTAATATCATGACAGCTGAGGAGAGATGACCTGGCCCACTTCTCATCTCTCCTGTACAGATGGCTATTAAAGAGAAAGTATCCCTTTTGTATGGTCCATGTAGAAACCCTTTATGGGCTTTTCAAATAAGCCAGCATTGCCCACATGAGGGTAGCTTTCTGTTACCATTAAACTGCCCAGATTTCATCTTTTTTAATCCAGCTCTTGATGAAATAAGCCAATGTTTTTATCATATTTAACACCAAATGCTTGTTTCTTAATTCTCTGAATTTTGTAAGCAATCAAAGATGATTTTTTTAAAAAAAGCGTTCAGTCATCTTCTCATTTAGAATGAATGTAAATCAAGGTTCCGAAATATCTCAATGATTTTGAGCTTCTTAGGATAGCATGGAGATTATAAACACATATGTATACCTACACTTACACGCATTATTGTTGATCCATTTCTATTCATTCTTTTGAAACCAATCAGTGAAAGCAAGAGTTTAAAGGGCAACATGGACCTTTCTCTTCCATATATTTGGATATTTTCCCTTAGAACATAAAATCCTAAACTACTATGGACCTCAAAATACTGGTTTTAGTCTTTTCTAAAGCAAGTGCACTCAAGCTGAAATGCTTCAGAGGTGATACTGAATGCCGCAAAACGATAATGAAGATTAGTCACATAGTACGCCACCCACTAAAGAAATGAAAGGAAAACAATGGCATTTGTGACCTTGGGCACCAAACAAATTGCAGGATGTATGAATGCCACCTGCCACAGAACAGACTACAATTTCACCGCACTGTTAAGAACCGATTTACTCATTCTTGATGCCTTGACATCAGTGATATATATCACGTGTAACACAACACATAGAGTACATATCTTCCCACATATGCTGGAGAAGAGCTTAATCTTTTCCTGGTGTTTTGAAAATCGTGATTATCTACAAAATACTGAGTATTTATTAGAAATATAAATAAAAAGTCAGTATCTTTGCATCAGTGTTTTCCTATTAGCTATCCTTTACAATCCCAAATTCTAGTTCTGCTTTTCTAAGAGATAAATATATTTGCTTCTTCAAAACGCTTTAACATTACACTTGATCTATCTAGGACATGTTTATTAGTGACCATTTCTGGATTTTCCTATCTTTAACAAAATGGGGTATTCTGACACTTAGAACAATTTTGCCATTACAACACTGGTCTTTCTAATCAGATGAAAAAAATAAAATTTATTAAGTAACCATTTCTAAGTATATTTTTAAAAATAATCCTTACGTAAAAGGCTTGTACCTAGTCCATTCATTTTCTCCATCCATGAACTTTGAAAGGGAGGGCTGGAAATGGCCATAGCTGTATACTGACTACTTGTCCTCCAAAGTCCATAACTGTAGTAATCAATTCCAAGGATAATGGTATTTCTCCCCTTTGATCATTCCTTTGTCAAGCTGACTGGCCTTCGATGGTGAGTGTACTGCTGGTTGTCTACCACCAGCCGCTCGCAATTTGCTCACTATGTTTCATGAGACAGTTGTTTGTGGCTGTTTGGAACACATTTGTCTCTTTGGGGATTTATGCGCTAGTTGCAATGCCAACCTCCATGGTGATCGAAATTTCTTTCTAACTAAAATAGATAATTAGAGGCTGGTAATTATTGGTCAAGAATTATCAGAGTGAAAAAATTAAGCTTCTCATAAATAGTTCTTGGCAATGTCATCTCTTTATATTATCTCATGCCTAACAGCCCTTTATTCAGAGCACTTACAAATTTACTCTACGCTGTTGAGCCTCATAATTTTATATGAGGCAATCCCTTTGCTGGGTTAAACACATTTAAATTCTCTTGTTTCATCTCTATTTGCGCTAATCCATACCAAAGAATAATATTAATAACAGACAGCTCAAAGAGGAAAATAACAATAAATATTTACTATGCTGATAGAAAAGAGAAGGGTGAATAGGAAATTAAAGCACCTAATACATCCTGGTATCTTGTTGTATTCTCAGGTCAAAAGCCAACATAAACTATGTGAAAAGAACAAAGGAAGAGAGGAAAAATTTTCTTATTGGCACAGATCTTTAAAGAGGGAAATCTTTTCCCCCGGAAAGCTGTTAAAATGTTTTGTAGCTCTTTTTGTGTGTGTGTAAAGAAGAAAAGAAACCCCTGAATAGTCACTGGTCTGATTTTTTACTGAAACTGTGTCTAAACGTGGTGAAGAGGGAGGTTTTCTTTTTTTCCTTAATAGACGTAAGTCAATTCCCTAGTGCATTTTTATCGAGTAATTATTCTCGCAACTCAGACCATGTGTCCACACCTTGCTGCAAAACTGCACTTCAGAAGGGCACCTCCGGTATGTACCTGGTAGAAACACTGATGCATTCCCTTTCACAAATGTCCCTGGCCAACAGCCTGAGACCAGCACAGCCAGAAAGATGCGTGGCGGTTGCTTGACACTGAGATTGCACAAAAACATAGGTGCCACAGAAGCAAATGCAAATGACTTGAGTAAAGAAGGATTTTAAGTTACACCTCATTGGGTCATCTGTAGGTCTGGTTTTCCATCAGGTGACATAATCCTTCCTCTACATTGATTGAAATGTAAAACAAAATCCGCAAGAACACTATATACCCTCTTAACAAAAGGAGTAAGAGGCTTTTCAGATAGTCCCTAATCTCCCTTCCTCTACTGAATGTCTAGTTGAGATTATTTTTGGATTAAACAAAAAACACACACAGATACACAGCCTAAAAATACCTACCCTCAATGGAGGAATTTTAGCCAACAAAATAATGCTGCCGGCCTCTTTTGAAAGACTAAATAGCACATTAGAAGAATTCTAAAAAGGGGTATCTTAGCCTTTGTGACGCCCTTCATTTTTGCGTTCTCTCTCTCTAGATACTATCAGCACGAATAGGGTGTAAGGATTTGGATGCATGGTCAACAGATAAAACAATTAAATGGATGCTACTCATTTATTTAGGCCTCAAGTGCAAGAGAATTACACATTTTTATTATTAAAAATGGCATGAATATTAAATAACTAGAGCCTCTGTGCAAAGGAATGGAATATGCCTCTCTGATGAAAGGTGAATTGTTAAATGCTCAGGTCCCAAGAGGTGAGTGTCTTATTAATCCACTATAAGGTAGAAGGGAAAAAGCCTTGGGAAAGCACTAATGATGCAAGGAATGTAAAATAAGTACAAACAGGAATGATACAAAGCAATTTAAAAAGAAGACAAAACAAACTGATTAATGTTTATAGGCAAAATGATACTAAAATTGGAAAATCAAAAAGTACTGTTATGCTGAATATTCAATAGAAATTCTTAATGTGCAAAAGAGTATTAACATTATGGTGAAAATATATTCAACATATTCATCTGAGTACTGGGACAAATAAATCTGGAAACAAAAATAAGTTTACATTGAATAGAACTAATAAGAAGCATGACCACAAAATTTCACTGAATTTCCCATGAACTGCAAACTTCTATGAACTGCTTTCATTCAAGCCTATCTAAAAGTGCAGCATGAGGTAGAATCATGAATGACTGCCACCAACACAGTCTACTCAAGAAATAAAGAGACGGGAAATATTAACATTTATCATTTGGCAGGAATTCATTTTTTCTAAGCCGCTCCTCTCCTCTAAAAAGCTGTTTTAAAAGTTTACACAAGGTATTTTTCACCTTCTCAAACAGAAGGGAATATCAAGGAAACATTCGAATCTCTCCTACATGTTGCCATTATCTTCTAATCACTCACTAAAGTTGTCAACGCTATTGTCACGTTGAAGGATTTACTATTTAATATATGAGAAATCACTAATAATATTAATACTTAAATCTGTAAAATGTAGAGATAAATTGATCAATATTTTAGCTACTATGTATAAGTTCCATTTTGCACTAATAAGCTCTTAGTCATTTATAAGCAACAACCCCCTACCTATCATTTGAAAACCACAAAGCACATCCTATTGAAAAATTATCAATTTTCCAACATGCTTTTGAATTTATCTTCATTAATTTATACAAGAAAAATGGAAGTTTTGTGATAGCTTTAATGATCAGAAATGACAGGTGAACAACCTTCCACAAAGCATTCTTAGAATACTTCTAATTAGTATACAATAAAACTTGTTCCTCCCTGAAAACAAGTTCATAGTCTAAAATGTTGAATTTTCTTTCCTGTCTTACAGAGTTTCATAGTAGGAGAGTATGAGGTTAATTTGACTTTTTAAATATTATAATTATTTATGGTATTATGAAATACCATGAAGTGAGTATGAAATAAAAAACTCATAGTATAAAAAACACAAATGAATAACAAAAATAGCATAAAGTAATAGCAATTGTCATTTTACTAGCAGAAAAATGATCTGCTTGATAAAGTTTAATTGGCTGGTAAAACGCTTAGCGTTATTACTAAGTGCTTATGAAATTAAAAGACATAGGCACTAATCCGTGAGGAATTAAGAAACAATGGGACAATATGAATAGGTTAAAAAAATATCCTCTTAGTTTTAGCCCATGTGATACATGCAAAATCCTAAAAACAATGGCCTGGAGTAACTTCAGAAATCTTTCCCCAAACCACTTTTATAAAAATCTACGGAAAATTTGGTGGGGAATAAAAAATGATTACTGAATTCTTTACATGATCTTTATGATCATGACTATTTCCAGGCTGTTGAAACCATACATATAAAAATATTTTATGGCTATTTAAATTATTTATGTTTCCCTATCACAAAAACTCACTACTTTAGATTTTGATACAAAGATGCTTAAGCAACACACAGCAGTGCCATTACCGTAATAACTTCTGAAATTAAAACCTGTCTAAAACTCTACGGAAAGCTAACATCCAGTTCATTAACCATTCCTGTTAGTTTTCAATAATGTAAAAATGATTAGAAGTTTAATTTGTTAATCACCTGTGTTTTGACTGGCAGTAGATATATAATCCTCTGCAGAAGTCTAAACTAGCCCTTGCAGAAAATAAAATGCGCTAATACCTTATCAGGACTAATAACAAAAATTAAAAAAAAAATCAATCATGCCGAGGAAAACCATTGATGGTTGAACAATTAATTCATCTTTAACTCTGTTTAATGGTGATATACACAAGTAGAAGAAACATCTATCTGTAATAAGGTTTAGAGTGTCACTCACCAATCATGTGATTTGCAACATGAACCTGAATATCCCATTCATTGTAGAAAACCATCTGACACTTGATGCATTGATAGGTCTTCTTCTGAGAAAACAAGTATAAACAGAGTTACTTAGACACATGGACTCTTAATTGTTTCTTTGTTTAAAAAACATTCTTCTGAGATGCTGGTCTTACCTATGTTGCTAAGAAACAAACTAAACTACAGGGCCACTTGGCCCACGTTCCACGAATTCCTTACTTAACACCTTATGGCTTGATCCCAACACCATATTTTCATTTGCAGACATTTAGAAGAAAGAGAAGCACATAATTATGGCATAATATATTTTTAAAGATCCCTAAACTCAAAAACAGAAGGTTTTTAAAACCAGAAGTATTACAGAAATACAGTTTTAAAAAACACAAGTATTAAAAAAAATCTACAGAGTTTCAGAATCCAGTGTCTTTGAAGATCAGACACAATTTCATTCTGACCAATATAACTGGGGTGTTGCTTCTAGATATCCATAAGTAATACGGCTAATAAGATTCATGGATTCCAGCTAAAATATTTAGAGATACAATTTTTAGCTAAAGTCTACAATTTAAATGATGTTTTAGAAGTTGCTAAGTATTAGCATTTAAATATGTACTTCATCCTATAAAGAAATAATATCATAATGAACATTCTAACACTATTTTATGTTACACAACAGTCCTGTGAAGTAGACAGAGCAAGATTTTTATTACAATTCTTATAGCATAAATGAAGAAACTGAGGTCCAGAGAAATAGGAAGATTTGCCTGATGTCACGATGCCGTACAGCTGGGAAGAGAAATACTTTCTTTTGATTCTAAATGCTGGTAGGCTCTCTGATGGCTGAATCATAAAGCAGCCACTATAATTTTACATCTTTATTATTGAGTCCCAGTATCTATTAGATGAACTCAATAAATAGAGTACTAGTTGTGTTTTCCAGAGCACATACTTACATAACTTCCTTTTTGATAAACCTTAATATTTGTAATTAAAAACCACGTTGGAAGACAAAATAAACCATTAAGAAAATAATCCATTTTATAAATTTCTCAAACATGAGAAAATTACATTTGTAAAATCACATAAATGACATTTCCTTACAAGCATTGTTTACAGAATTATCGTTTCATTTGAAGTCATATAAAATTGTCTTACAAATGGCATTAATAATGAAATATCAGCCTGTAAATTACAATCAATTTGAAGGAACTGAAGTTTTTTAGAACTTAACAAAATCAAAGTTAAGCACAAACATTTAGCATAATTCATTTGAGATTTAAAATTATAAATGCCATTAATATACTTTTTTCCTAATTATTGTAATTTAACATATTTTCTTCTGCAACCATGAACAATATTCTTTGTAAACCACACAAGTATAGGCATATTTCCATTGGACGCTATCTAAATCATCTGACGGTCTTTGTACATTAGGCATATTGCGAACTATGTGCTGAATCTAAATCTAACACGGATTTCAAACACCCTGACAATCACCAAGGAAGATTTATTACACTGAGCTGTTTACAAGATGCTTTTGATGGTGACATATAGAGCAACATGTGTTATGTAAATAACATCTATCCCTTTTTTAACAATATTTCCCTTTAGAACTAGTTAGAAAATATTTCTTACTCCCTGATGACCTACATTATATATTGTTTATTAGCATACTTCTAGCATTATTCCTGATATGTGACCTTGCTGAAAAACAAAGAAACATAAACTTAATGGCTAGTCTTTTCTCTTGTTAGCACAGTAAAACATGCAATACGTCGAAAACTGTCTCCAAAAATGATGACTGATGAATATGTTGGCAGAATATACTAGGGCTTTTTTTTCCTAGTCTAATAATAAAGAATAAAATCATTTGAAAAGCCAAAATAATAAAATGCCAGCACTTACTACTGTCTTCAAAATGAACTGACACATGTAAGTTTTCTTTTATCATCGAATGAAAATGCTTTTGCTACTACTGATATTTCAAACATTAATTCTCTCCACCCATAAAACAGTGTCTAAAATGCTATGTTACATATTTTTATTAAAAAAGCCATATTCTTATCTATAAGCTCCTAAATTTATGGCTAGATAAGAATTTACTGTGATCAGAAACAATGAACCATGATTTTAAAATACTGAAGCTTGAACCATACTACTTCACCATATTTTTCACATTTCCCAAATACAAAGCCATGATATGCAAATTGGTATGTGTTAAGGGTTTTCTTTTTAAAGGCATGATATAAAATTCATTTTTACCCTCAGTTTTTAAAACGGTGATGTTAAATGACCTTTAAAGCATCTTTCATTACAACTAGAGATTCTTTGCAAAATATTGGAGCGATCCCTGCACACCTGTACACCATCTTTAAGTAAAGGGATTATAACCTCTGAACAGTGTCAGCCTTGGGGAACTCATTCCCTTGGAGGTAAATTTATTCCACCTCTGTATGGCTAAAATTATGAGAGAATTCTTCCTAATTCTAGATCCAAATCTGCTTTTTCTGCTACTTTCACCCATTGGCCCTAACTCTAAGCTCTGGTGCTACAAAGAAGAGGTTGAATCCATTGTCTAATCTGACAATTACATTAGCCCCTTTTCAGACTGAACATAGGGGCACAAGGTAAGAAATGAATTACCTCCCATCCCGGTTACCTATCTCCAGGTCAATGTTTTAAGAAATAGAACCCCAAATGAAGCTCGATATTCCAGGTATGATCTGACCGTTGCAGAGTACATGAGGATTGTCACCTCCCTTAGGACAATTACTTACATTTATATAAGACAACAAAAAAAGTCAAGTGAGATAATTTCTTTTAAAAGCAGATAAAAGTAGAAACAGAACTTCCATTGTTTGGGCCCCAGATTGGCCTTTATCAACGCTTAAGTTGTCAATTTACTTGAAATGCTAATTTAGTACATTTTTAAAAGAGACTTTTTTTTTCATTAGCCTTTTTAAATGTGCTACTTGGGAGTGGGATTGTCATTTCCTGATTGTTCTCTTTTGTTTTCTGATACTGATAGATGTAATCATCAAGGATACAACTTTTTCCTAGCACCTCATTATTTTTGATTGATTTTGAGAACAATTTAAATGTGCCTTTTTGACATTCTTGTTTTCAGTTACACTCTGGGTAAGGTACTCAGAGACTTTTTAAAAAGAACATCTCATAAATTAAAAAAAATGATTAGAGATGCTTAATAATATAGTTTTAAAAAATTATTCTGATTAACCCTCTTACCCTCCATTCCGTCCATTAGGACTCAGACTTCACATTCAGTCTTACCAAATTTTAAAAAGTAATTTAAAATAATAATTATTAAAACCTATACTTTGTAGAAATCAAACTGCTTTGATTTCTTTTACCAAAATACTGAATGGATTTTTAAAAAATCAGTGCATAGTAATCCTCTAAAACAGAAATGAAAAAAAATTAAGTTGTTACCATGGGAGGTGACTATTACATCAATTTCTTTTTCTGAAAATTGGCAATGAAAGGGTCAGAAGCACCTTGCTTTTTTTAGGAGGAAGTGTAGGTCGTGCCTATTTGATGAGTGAAAGCTTTTCTTTATAGAAGAATGACAGCAGAAGGGATGACAAAATTAGATATTCACCATTTTGCAATGCCAAATAACATGGTTCAGGATAATCACTAACGGATGCTGAAACTAGTAGAAGACAGATTATTCTGAGATACTCAAATTTCATCCTTTGATCATTGCAAAGCAAACTATGTATCTTTTACAATAAATTTAGCTAATGGTAATTACTCTAAACAGACTACTTAGCTTAATACCATTAAGAATGGAAATGACGTGACATTGTGTGCCTCTCAATGAGTTGCAATATGAAGTATACATCACCAATATAGTATCTTACCTAAAATGTGTACTTGAATATAATTAAGTCTTTAGGCCTAACAATCCAGTTTTCAGTAAATACAGCAATAGGGGAACAAATATTACTATGAGAAAAAAATGCAAATCCAGAATATTCTTTCAGAGAAATGGCCTGTTGTCTTCGAAAAGGGGAACAACTATTACTATGAGGGAGAAAAAAACCCCTCAAATCCAGAATATTCTTCAAAAGACATGGCCTATTGTCGTGGGGAAAAAAAGTGAAGAGATGAAAGAGACTGAAAAAGACTTGAGTAAATGTAATGTGTGGGTCCTGATTTGGGGAGAGGGAGCTGAAACAGCTCTAAGAAGGCTTATGAGGCAATTGAGAATAATTTAGATATCAATCTGACTATTAGCTGATTATTAGATGCTATCAGGACGTTACTGTTACCTTTTTTAGATGTGATAATGGTATTGGGGTCATGTGGGTAAACATTCTTTTTGGTAGGAGATGCATACTGAGTATTTAGGGATGAAATATTTGCAATTTACTTTCAAAAGTTTCAGGAAAAAACATATATAGTCATATATAAGTAAACAGCTACATGTTAACCATCATAAACTCTAGTTGTATACGTGAACATTTTCATAATAAAAACTGGAAAAAATGAATAGAATAATTCATAACATGTAGTTTTTAGCTCAGCTTAACCCCTGATTCACCTCCGCTATTCACTTTAGACTCCCATACTTGATATGCACCAAAACTAATTTGCACTTAGTTGTTTTAAGTAGCTTTGCAAACATTTTGGTATTTGTTTGTGAAGTTTTTTTTTCCTTTTTTTTTTTTTTTTTTTTACATAAATCTAATGTATAGACTCTAAGAAGTCAGGAACCATAGCTCACATTCATTTGTATAATAAAATAATAATTTAATAAACTGTTTCATACTTTAGCATATAAAGAACTTGTATGCAAAAAAAAAAAAAAAAATCCCTTGAAACAGTCCTGTAAGAGTAGATAAAGGAGGGATTATTATCCTCATTTATAGATTAATTAAGCGACTTGGCTAAAGTCACACAGGTATAACCAAGCCAGGATTCTACTGTCTTTCACACACTGGATTTTAACACAGTTTATATTCTGATCATTTGCAGGTAAATTTACAATTACATTTTATGTGCATTTCAAAGGAGGCTTTTCATATAATTAAGTAGTGCTTTGGTCTTTGACAATGCCAGGAATGGTAGGAAAAGTAACTTATGAGAGTGAAGGAACTGTCTGTAGCTAAGTTAGCCTTAGGCTCCCAGTCCCAGACTCTTGACTAAGATTCATAGGATAGAACTGGCTCTTAATTCCCTAAGTCTATTTCAATATTTTCCCTTTGTCATCAATGTTCTGCAGTTTTCTTCTTTTTGCCATGTTTTAAACTGTACATTTAAGTCTATTTGTCTTGCTCAATACAAAAATAATAATTTCAATTTGAGATCTCATGTATGTCAATTCTTAAAATTGTCAGTGATTAAAATCACTCAGTTATTAAGTCTATTTATGACACTCTCCATTCACTTCCATCAGAATCCTTATTAGACAAGATTAGAGCCTCTTAGTCTATCCCCCATGTATTTTAACTGCCCTTTCATTCATATTTTAAGAATCTATTTGTCTTCTTATGTCCTACTCTAGATCACTTCTCTGTCCTCTTACAAAACACTGATTCTCTCTTCACAGCTGACCAGTCTAGAGTTTATCCTATTTAGCAGAGCTTTTATTTAATATGACTGTTTTTCATTTCCAACATTTCTAGTTTTAAACATTCAAATGCTTTTGTTTTACTTCTGCTTGGATTTGCTTCATAATTTGTCACTCTTTTCAGTGGAAATCATACCTTCATTGATCTTTCTGAGCTTCTAAACATACTTATTTCAAAGTCTTTGTCAGACTGTTCAAAATAATTAGTTTCTTCTTTTTTTCTGCTTTACTAGTGTTTGATTCATTCATATACTTTGGAATCTTGGTTGAAAGCCCATTTGTAGTGATTTTTTTTTCCTACGTGCTAATTTCTTCCTTTCCAGTAGTTTCACCATTGGTTCTACTGGGGCATCCCAGGATACTGTACCAGAGCTGGGTCTCGGAGGGGCATTTCCTGCCTATCTGCTGTGCTGCAGGGATAGAAAGACATTGCAAGGTAAATCACAGAGGCAACACATGGGTAATTCAGTTTTATGTCACAAAACTGTGTCTTTCTTCCTACTCCTTCAATCCTCCAGGTAAAAATCCTAGTTCCTGCTACGTAGTGGTCAACAGAATTACTTTTTCCCAGTCTCTTGCTGTGAACAAGAAAGTTTCACCCAGGCCCTGCTTCAAATAGTGGGTCTGGATTTGTCCCATAGGGATTAAACCCTAAATATCACTTTCTATTTTTGGAAAATGTTCAGCAGACCCCTGGCTTTAGCCTTAATAACCATGTGGTTTTCTTACTTGGTTTCTAGATCTCAAAGATGAAGAACTGTTTTGGACTTGACTAAGTCCATTTGTTTTTCTGTCTTTATATTTTATCTATCATTGCTGTATGTTTGGAACATCAAAGCCAAAGTTACAGAGCCATTTTTCCAGGATGTCCCATAGCTCTCAGCTCCCTCTATTTCAAGGCTTTTAAGGAAGGACCAGTGTCAGATTTGGTCACAACCTGAAATCAGGATATTGTACAATGATGCTATAAAGTATTCATTCCAAATATATCCAGCAGTCTTAGTAGGAAAGAATCTTTAGGTTTTCTTTCTGTAATACTAACTTGTTGTATAGTTAGTTGTGTGACAAATCATTAAATGACCCTGAGTTTCCTTCTCTGCAAATGAAAAAATAATAAAACCTACATCTTAGAGTTGATATGAAAAGTAAGTGAGAATTATACAAAAATGTTTGGTACCATGCCTACCATGTAGCATACCTGCACTAAACAGTAATTCTTAATGCTTACTTATTTATTAAAGGTACTATTTACTGTCTATATTACTCTTTGACAGGTTATTACGGGGATGGAATAAAATATGATATAAACTATCTGTTGTCAAAGGTGAGTAGTTTTCACCCTTCTAAGTAGACTTTGGAACCACATTAAAATTTCTTTCAACTCAAATCCACTAATTTAAATTTCATGTCAATTAACAAGGGTTAAACAAATGTTTATTAAATAAAGCTTTAAAAATTAGTTGGCCCTCCATATTTGAGGATTTTGCATCTGCAATCAACATCTAGTTGAAAATTAAAAAAAATAAAAAATAATATAATACCATAAGAATAATCAAATAAAAAACCAATACATTATGACAGCTGTTTACATAGCACTTTTATTCAGTATCACAAGTAATCTAGAGATCATTTAAAGTATACGGGAGCCTGTACATGTTTTTATAAGGGACTTCAGCATCCGCAGGGCATCATGGAACCAATCCCTCATGGATACCAAGAGACAACTAATAACACAAAGAAAATCACAAGTTGGTGACAAGGTTGGGTGAATGGGAAGGGAGAAGCAGTAAGAATGTGTAAAAAGGTTTATGCTAGCTGGGAGGAAAAAGCTGTTTTCAAGGACTATAGCAATAAATATTACCATTCCGAGAATGAATATATTAATTACAAATGCAATATATATTTAAGAGCAGTAGCACCAGTATTTTGTCGGCAGGCAAATGGTTACTAAACATGAGTCAAAGTAATAAGCCAGCAGCTTTCCACAAATGCTCAATAACTCAGACATTCTACTAATTTAGCCTAGTCATTTTCTAAGCAATTCTGAATTTGTATGAAAATAAGTCACCGAAGAAGGAAAAAATGGTTATTGAAATGTAATGAAAGCCACTAATGATGAAAAGCCCAAATAATTCACTGAAAAACAAATGTATCAATATTCTAATTTGTATTCTTGTGATAGTTAAAAGGATACTATTGTCTTATAGTGGTGGTTAATGTCCTGAGATAAAATCCATGTAACACTTTACATCATGCCTGGCACAGGGCAACACCTCAGCAACCAAGAGATATTAACCGTGATCCCTAAACTCAAGGCATTACAATATAATTGGGGAAATAAAACACACAAACATTAAACTGTTTTAAGTATTTTGCCTAAATGACATGGCAAAGCAGTTCAGGACCAAGTGCCTACTTTGGCGTATTGCAAAGAGAAGACAGAACATGTCAAAGAGTGACAGATTAATACGGTCTGGAAGAGTTAGAAAACCCCCCCTGGGAAGAGATAGGACTTGATCTAAGTTCTAAAATGGGAATAATTTTCTTGAGTTTGAAACTGTTACAGGGACTGGTATGGTGGCTCATACCTATAACCCCAGCATTTTGGGAGGCAGAAGTGAGAGGATCGCTCGAGTCCAGGAATTCAAGACTAGTCTGGGCAAGGTAGCATGACCCTATCTCCACAAAAAAAATTAAAAAATTAGTCAGGTGTGCTGGCTTGTGCCTGTATTTCTAGCTACTTGGGGGACTGAGTCAGGAGGATCACTTGAACCCAGGAGTCTGAGGCTGCAGCGAGCTGCGACTATGCCACCGCACTCCAGCCTGGGGGAAAGACTGAGACCCCATGTACTACATGCCAGCCAAGTTGCTCACAGTTCGTGGGGAATAAGGAAGACAATTCAGAATAGAGCCAGGGTTAAAGAAGATTGCTTCTGGCCAACTGACTAGACAAGAAAAGGAAGAGAAAAGAAAAAGCCTATAGATACTTGTTTTAAATGACTGAGTTGCAATTTTTATAGTACCAGGGAGAAAAAATATTTAAGTCTATTAAATATATTTATTGATACATCCAAAGCTCATGCTGAATTGTGATTCCCAATGCTGAAAGTGGCCCTTGGTGGGAGGTATTTGGGTCATGGAGGTGGATCTCTGAAAGCTTGGTGCTGTCTCTATGACAGTGAGTGAGTTCTCATGAAATCTGGCCACTTTAAAGTGTGTGGCACCTCCTCACCACTCTCTCTTGCTCCCGTTCTTCCCATGGGAGATGCTTGCTCCTGCTTTCCTTCCTGCAAGAGTAAAAGCTCCATGAGGCTTCCCAAGAAGTGGAGCAGGTGCTAGTGCTGCAGAAGTACAAGCCAATTAAACCACTTTTCTTTGTAAATTACCCGGTCTCAAGTATTTCTTTATAGCAATGCAAGAATGATCTAATACATTTATTTTTACAAATAAAACCCTAAACTCCATGAAGATATAAATTTAAGCTACTATTATGTCTATAATGGAGTAATAAAGTTAAGCCATTTTTAAAATGTTTTATTGAATTCTCTTTAAATATTAGATAAAATAATATTAAAATATTTTATTTTCAAAGGTATACCCAATAGTCAAAAACCAGGAAATAATTGAGTGGAGTCTTCAGAAAAGTCTGACAAGTATGCACTAAAAACAAAACTCAAGGTTAAAGATGGAGTAATTTCCCTGGGTCATACCAAACACATCTCATGGAAGGAATTTACGACCTTAAAGTTTGTGAATAAAGGGTTATTTTATTTCTAAGAATAAAGTTTACTTTAAGTTTAAAATTAATAAAGAACAACAAATAATTTTTGAGTTCAAAATTGTCTCCTAACAAATTTTCTTCAAAATTTGTCTTTCTACACACTTGAACTCATTGATGTCTCACACTAAACACTGAAAAAACTGTGCCCAAGTTTCCCATGGAGAGAGATGCTTTATTAGACTTACTCTCCTCATTCACATTTTGGAGTCTCTTCCAAGGGACCAACTCATGTCCCTCCCCACACAGTCCACTGAGACCTTCCAGATAATGTATCTTCATCTAGAGCATCTCATTTAATGTTATGGGTTCAGTTGCTGTTTATTTCTACACCATAAGAAAATCTACCTGAATAAAATCTCCCATAGTGTTGTCCACAGAGTAGACAGTCAATACACTTTGTTTACTGACTGTTGAATGGACAATCTAATGAGTCATTCCACATCCATCACCTTCATTCATAAGGTACTACCTAAGATTGGTCTACTTCTGCTTACAAAACTGCCTACCACCTTATACAGCACCAGAAATCAGTGAACTGGAAGACGATGAATAACAGACTAAATTGATGCTGTAGTGAAGGTTAAAAAAAAAAAAAAAAAAAGTCGCCAGAGCACATGCTAATTATTTTTGAGCTAGGAAAAGGAATTTGTCTCTTGTTACTCATGGCTATACTATTTTGTTAGTTCCTATGTGAAAAGATTCATAATACCTAGTAAATTCTAGTTAATTTCTTAGAGTGACTGTTTTATAAATGTTCATATCATTCAAGAAAGGTAAGCAATTGAAGGTGGGAAAATATGGGTTTAAATAATCACTCTTTTAGAAATAAACCTGAGATGGAAAAGATAAGTCAAAATTGGGGGTTACACAAAATTAGAGCCTATTTTCCTCATCAATTATTCTGATCATGTGATTGTTTTCATTAAAAAGCATTGAAACTTCCTTCTGTTTCACTGTTACCAAAATAAGGAGCTACGGCTGGTAGATATCAAGGATGGACAGCTGGAGAGGTGAAGGAGTAGTGACAACATGTAAGCACACTGCATCGCCATCAGATCACATCACATGCCCAGAGAGACCCCATCCAGATTGGTAGTATGACTTATAATCCCACCACAAACTAGGAAAAAGAAATTATTAGGCAGAACAAAGTATTTTAGAATCCATTAAGAAATACTTTCCTAAGTATATAGTTTCTGTCCTAAAACAAATTAGATTGGTTCATTAACCAATTAACTTTATGGTTTAAAGTTAACTCATTAACTTTATGAGTACTTGGTATCATTTAATAGAAAGTCATCATAAATTTCAAAAGGATAAAACAGACAAACCTTTTTATCTCATTTAAAAAATTCTCTTATAATTCGTTTACAAGTTGTATCAGAATTATTTCAATAAAACTAATTCTAAATGGCTATAAGCTCTTTAAGGCTACATAGAAGGCTCTTTGCTATTCATTTGTTTGTTTGTTTGGTTTTTGTTTTTTTGAGACAGAGTCTCACTCCGTCACCCAGGCTGGAGTGCAATGGCATGATCTCGGCTCACTGCAACCTCCGTCTCCTGGGCTTAAACAAGTCTCCTGCCTCAGCCTCCAAAGTAGCTAAGACTACAGGCATGAACTATCATGCCTGGCTAATTTTTTTTTTTTGTATTTTTAGTAGAGATGGGGTTTCGCTTGGTTGGCCAGGCTGATCTCGAACTCCTGGCCTCAAGTGATCCGCCCACCTCGGCCTCTTAAAGTGCTGGGATTACAGGCATGAGCCAGAGCCACCGCACCCGGCCCATTTTGTATCTACTGCAATACATAATTAGTTACACATAACAAATTAATATGTAAATGACTCATACCTGTTCACTGTGCAATAAAAATCTTTGCTTCCTTCTACTTCTCTTTAGATGAAGGCTCCTGTGGAGTCATAGTCATTCTCTTTTGTTTATCTCTCTAATGTATCCTTCCAGTTAGTCTTCTGTCAAAGAAATATTTTGTGTTCTGGTGGTTTCTGTCTTACCTACAAAATGTAGTTTTTCTTACACTAGATCATTTCATTTACCCATGTATGTGCCCAAATTACCTTTGTCCTTTATAACTCTTATGTCCACTGAGATATTTTAATGCATGTCCCTCTTCTCTTAGCAGTTCTTACTTTGTTTCTCTCTTTCTCCATATTCTCATTCTGGGTTTGTCTTTTCTCATCCATTCCTTCCACTTGAACAGCTTTCCTACTGAGGCATGTCAGACTACCCTTCTCTTCTCCTTCAAATTACTCCTAAAACCCACCTGCTTCAAAAAGCTTGCTAGCAATTACACCCACACAATGCCGTGGGTGCTGACTTATTATTCCTGTTGTTTGTACTCTTAGTAAATTTTTTAGGACAGAGGTGTGTTTCTTTCACGTTACCTATTCTAGAACATGCTGTGCAATTACAATGTATACAAATGTGCAAGTGGTAGGGTTTTTTAACCCCTGATTTAACTAAAATTATCTGGATTTTTCAGAATCTTCCCATTATCACGAAAATATCTTCTTGAAAAACAGGAAAAAATGCCCCCATATTCTCTGCATTTCCAAAGGTAACAGGCAAGCTTATATTGAGTACTGTGGAGTTTTAGGATTGAAACAGACAAGTTCATCTATTTCAACTTTCCTCACAGATAATGAAACTGAAATCCAGAGAGATGGAATGACCTTGCCCATGACTCACAGAAAGTGACCAACCTATCAAACCTAGGACCCCAGACTGCTATGAACACATCCACATGTACATGGTGTGGCCGCGCATTGAAAAAAAGGAGCTGCTGTTGCCACCTTGGCTATCTGTGATGCTTACAACTCATCAGGGCTCCTCGGGGCCCAGGACTCCAGGACCAACTCTCCAGCACCGCCTCTCCATTGCCAGTTCGTGCTACCAAGTGCTGCCTTCTTGGAGGGTTTTCATTTCCCAGTTTACACTTTCAGCATAGAACGTGCTATATTATATTCAAAGGTTTTCTGTCACTTAAGTAGTAAAGTCTTAGATTTCTCCTTAGCTCTCACACCCAGCACACTGCCTGACAGACAGCATTTGTGAAAGGGTGCATAACTATGCAGAAGTGAAGTGATGTGTGCTTTTTATATGTACACCTACAAGTAAACATTGTCAGAATATCATGATGGAGGGAACCAGATTGTTGTCATCAAACACACCTACATTCTGCATCATACAACCAGATATAACCTCTTAGTCCCCCTTCAGATTATCCCAGAAAAATTAAACTGCAGCACTGAAAAAGTTCTGTATAATCATTACTGATAATATATCGTATAAAGTTAGAAATTCTCCAAATAAAAAAGTCTAAGAATATAATCTAGAAAAATATGGGGCCCTTTCCCAACCAGACTTCTGCTCCTTGAGAACATTCTACTACAGTAATATAGTATGAAAGGTGAGAAATGTTAAGAAAAAGATAGTAGCGGCCAGGCTTGGTGGCTCAATCCTGTAATCCCAGCACTTTGGGAGGCCGAGGTGGGTGGATCATGAGGTCAGGAGATTGAGTCCATCCTGGCTAACGCGGTGAAACCCCGTTTCTACTAAAAATACAAAAAATTAGCTGGGCGTGGTGGCAGGCACCTGTAGTCCCAGCCACTGGGAAGGCTGAGGCAGGAGAATGGTGTGAACCCGGGAGGCGGAGCTTGCAGTGAGCTGAGATCCGGCCACTGCACTCCAGCCTGGGACAATAGAGTGAGACTCCATCTCAAAAAAAAAAAAAAAAAAGAAAAGAAAAGGATAATATCAAATTTGACATCTTGTAAGGCAATTTTCTTTGGAAATCCAGGTGACAAATCAGTCATTCTATTAAAAGACATGTTGGTTTACAATCCCACCAACAGTGTAAAAGTGTTCCTATTTCTCCACATCCTCTCCAGCACCTGTTGTTTCCTGACTTTTTAATGATTGCCATTCTAACTGGTGTGAGATGGTATCTCATTGTGGTTTTGGTTTGCATTTCTCTGATGGCCAGTGATGATGAGCATTTTTTCATGTGTCTGTTGGCTGTATGAATGTCTTCTTTTGAGAAATGTCTGTTCATATCCTTTGCCCACTTTTTGATGGGGTTGTTTGTTTTTTTCTTGTAAATTTGTTTGAGTACTTTGTAGATTCTGGATATTAGCCCTTTGTCAGATGAGTAGATTGCAAAAATTTTCTCCCATTCTGTAGTTCAACCATTATGGAAAACAGTATGGCGATTCCTCAAGGATCTAGATCTAGATGTACCATATGACCCAGCCATCCCACTACTGGGTATATACCCAAAGGATTATAAATCATGCTGTTATAAAGACACATGCACACATATGTTTATTGCGGCACTATTCACAATAGCAAAGTCTTGGAATCAACCCAAATGTCCATCAGTGACAGACTGGATTAAGAAAATGTGGCACATATACACCATGGAATATTATGCAGCCATAAAAAAGGATGAATTTGCGTCCTTTGTAGGGACATGGATGCAGCTGGAAACCATCATTCTTAGCAAACTATCACAAGAACAGAAAACCAAACACCACATGTTCTCACTCATAGGTGGGAACTGAACAATGACATCATTTGGACTCGGGAAGGGGAACATCACACATTGGGGCCTGTCATGGGGGGGAGGGGGGAGGGATTGCATTGGGAGTTATACCTGATATAAATGACGAATTGATGGGTGCTGACGAGTTGATGAGTGCAGCACACCAACATGGCACAAGTATACATATGTAACAAACCTGCACGTTATGCACACGTACCCTAGAACTTAAAGTATAATAATAAAAAAAAATAAATAAAAATAAATTTAAAAAAATTAAAAAAAAAGACATGTTGGAATATCACTGTTGAATAGCTTTATTAGACATTTAAGCATATTCCTACTTCTAATCCTGCCAGCTCTTCACAGTCTTAATGTATATAGGAGTCACTATTTGAAGATATATTTGCTTTTTATAGGTTTAATTCTTTACTGAGAAACATGAAGCAACAACTATGTCTGCATTTTGTGCCCAACGTCTATGAAAAATGCTTGCCACACATTTGAAACTCAATTGTTGAATGAATGAATGAATGAATGAATGAATGAATGAATGAACTAGACTTAATCTAAACAGCATTTTAAATTTGGTATAACAAAATAATATCAATCTAGACACAATTATGCTGCTAAAAGAATCCGTTTTCCATCAAAACTATTTTAATTTTCCAGTCCTAGTAAGTACAGATTTTAAACTCAGGGGGTTTCCTGCCAGGTTTTCAGCTCCCTTATCTGGTCATTTAGTTTTCCTTCCCTCCCTCCCTTAAACCCACCTTTCTTTTTTCCTTTTTTCTGTCCCTCCTTTTACTTTCTCTTTTTTGAAAAACAAAAAAAATGACCTTCATCAAACAAGGTCACTGCTTATAATTATCGATTTCTAGATATTTATCAATAGCTTTTTCAATATTATTTTGTTATACCAAATTTAAAACATTTCAAACCAACTTGTTACACTGTTTAGATTGAGTTTAGTTCATGCATTCATTTATTCCCCAAACCCACCTCAGCCTCCTGAGTAGCTGAACTACTGGCATATGCCACATACCACTGAACCCACTAAATTTCTTTAAATTTTCAGTAGAGACGAGGTCTTGCTATGTTGCTTGGACTGTATCAATAGCTTTTAATACAGCTCATTTTTGCTTCCTTACTGCCTAAGCCAAACTTAAATGTAAAATTCTGAAGATAATCCTTAGATATATCTTAAAATGAATATGTTAACATCAGACTTTGTCAAGTTAGATTTAACAACGCCACTTCGACTTCTAAGTCATGGTGTATCTTTGCATTGAAATATCTCTCAACTGCTTACTTATTAGTAATTTTTAAAATATTAAGTTTCTATTTTTTCTTTCTTTCTTTTTTTTTTTTTTTTTTTTTTTTTTTTAGACAGCGTCTTGCTCTGTCACCCAGGCTGGAGCGCAGTGGCGTGATCTTGGCTCACTGCAAGCTCTGTCCCCTGGGTTCAAGCAATTCTTCTGCCTCAGCCTCCTGAGTAGCTGGGACTACAGGCGCGCACCACCACACATGGTTAATTTTTGTATTTTTAGTAGAGACACGGACGGTTTCACCACATTGGCCAGGCTAATCTCCAACTCCTGACCTCATGATCTACCCACGTCAGCCTCCCAACGTGCTAGGATTATAGGCATGAGCCACTGCACCGCTCCCAGGCAATTTCTATTCTTAAAATATATCAAGAGGTTATACATCTAAATTACAAATCATAGCCAAAAAGAGAGACAATTTTTACTAGGTTTTCCCCCCAGTATGTAAATACTGTGTATGTGATTCATACCGGATATCGCCAGTGGATTTTAGGCAAGTAATAGCCCTTTCAAATTAACTGCTTCTCAAACTACTCATTTGTTTCCTAGGATTAGAGGGTGGAAATCCTTATTTTGGTATTCACTTACTAAACCTTTCATGTCCAATTTCTACTTGACTTAAATGTTATTTCTCCAAGATTTTGTTAACTCCCCTGCAATCCAATAATACTATTATTTTTCCTTTCTTAACTGTGATTACATATGTCACCTATATGCTCATTTATTTATATGCGTTTCTGCCTTTTATATGTATTGTTTTCTGACACTATCTCTGACCTCAAATAAAGTAACATTTTATTTCTGTGGTCTTTACATTCTTTTTGCTCCTTGATTTTCATTGCTTCTAAGTTTGATTTTAAGACTAAATTATGTTTTTTCCACTTCATCACCTTTGTGGAAATATGATTCCTCATTTAGATGCACTTTGACTGAATAAGCCATAATCCTAGCATTAGATGAAATAATTCTACATTATAATAACAAATTAATTGAAAAACATTATATAAACAAATTATATCTGTACATACATACATACATACATACATACGTAATAGGGATATGTGTAGATTACATACTATACAAATGGTTTATCACATATGACATTGGTAGTGTGCTTCATGTTTAGCAAGAACTTTCATAGACTATAGCATCTGCTTTTCATGATACCTCATAAAGAGGGTATAGTATGTTGAATGCCCATTTTAGCAACGAGGAAACTGAAGCTTAGGAAGGACTGGCTGAGATCACATAGATGACTCTGTCAACTGTTACATGAACTCATTTTTTTTTCCTAAGGACGATCTTCCCTTCTACTATGCTATGCTGCATATACTTAAACTCCCCATGCCCACAGCAGCAATCTCCCTATAACAAAAAATTTACAGACTCAGTTAAAGGCTTGCTTATGTAATACAATGTTTAATTCAATAAAATAAATTATTTGCCTTGATATGGGGATTTTTATACGACTTCACCTGCCACTCAATCTCTTTATGACATGAAGTGCATAGTGTATCACATACTTACATTAGAGGTGTCTAATATTCTATTCATGTGTGGCTCTAAGAACCTGTACCATTATTTAGTTTTTAGATAAATGCTTCTTTCTTTGTTTCGTTTTCCAGATATTTTAATTACCAGGCTTCAATTGTTTATAAGTGTTTACAAAGAACCTATGGCATACAAGTAACTAACCTGAGACCCACGGAGGCTACCAAGCCAAAGCCCAGCCTCTGCCCCTGTCTCCAGCTCTCCAACCTTCTCTCCCATGACTCTCTCTGCTCACTCTGCTCCAGGCAAACTGTCTCCCTGTTCTCACATAAGCTTGCCAGACACACATACAGGAGAAAGACATGTCTCCAAATAACTGTATTTGTATAAAGCTTCTCCTCTTTACAAACCTAATAGCTAATGCCTTGCACGTGGCAGGAATTAATAAATCTGTTATCACAAATTGAAGTACCAGATGCGGAATAAAAAAGTTCATGCTAAATGCTAATATTCCCCAAACTGTGAGATATATACCCACTAAAGTGTAATACATGGATACTGCTCTTTCTAATAATAACAAAAGAAAAAAGAGTAACTGAGATGCTAATATGTCTTTAATACCTCTACAACACTTAATAAACTTGTAGTAATGAACAGGTTTCAGGCTCACAGCCTTTTGTGGGTATGAATATATGGCTAGAAATTTTGAAATATTATTTCCTATTCATTCTTCTATTGAGGGTGAATGGTATTAATTATATACTTAGGGTTCTGAGTTTTGGGGGAGTTGTTTTTATGTTAAAGATTAAATGCTTATAGAGCATTGATAACATACGTAATGTATAAACAGTAACTGTAAAACACCTGCATACCTGGACTCCTGCGTAGTTTCCTATGCAGCCCTCCCAGACAATCCGTTACTCTTTGTCTAAATTTGCATTTTCCATATTAATAATGAGAATATTTTCACATGTTCACTGAACCTTCATGCTTCCTATTTGTGAAATTCTGTTTGTGTTAATTTCCCATTTTCTTATATGGCAGTTTGCATTTTTCTATCAGTTTCTGGCTGTTTCTTATATAGTTTTGGAAACTATTAATTTTTCTAGTTATATGTGTTATAAATTTGTTTTATAATCCGGTAGTTTTTGTTTTCACTCCCTGTATGATAACGTTTGGTAAACATAGATTATTTTTAACGTTGCTGAATATATTTTGTGATTTATATTGTATGGTCTTGTTTACAAAATCATTCCCTTACACAAGGTCATAAAAACATTCTTTTATTTTACCAAAAGGTTTATGGTTTTGCCTTTCACACATCCCTCTTTAAACCACCTGGAACTAATTTTTATACATGTCAGTAGAGATTCAATTTTATTTTATTCCACATAGATAATGAGTTGAATACTTTATCCATTTCCCCACTAATGTGCAAAGGCAGTTCTATGCTATACTGAGTTTTATACATTTAGTATCTTTTTTGGAGAAATCTCTGTGTGGTTCTGTGAACTAACACTGCATAATCCTGATTACTGCAGATTTATTAAAAATTGACTAGAAAATGAGACAAATATTTTTTCTGGCTATTGTTTTTCTTCAAGAGTATCTTTGTCATGTGACTTTTCATTCTTCTATACACGTTTTGGAATCTGTTTATCAAGTTCCAAAAAATAAAAATATATAAAAAAAATTTTAACAGCCAGGCATAGTGGCTCACGCCTGTAATCCTAGCACTTCGGGAGGCTGAGCTGGGCGGATCACGAGGTCAGGAGTTCGAGACCAACTTGGCCAACATAGTGAAACCTCGTCTCAATAAAAATTAGCTGAGCATGGTGGTGTGCACCTGTAGTCTCAGCTACTTGGGAGGCTGAGGCAGGAGAATCACTTGAACTCACGAAGTGGAGGCTGTGGTGAGCCAAGATCACGCCACTGCACTCCAGCCTGGGCAACAGAGTGAGTCTTAGTCTCGAAAATATATATATATATATATATACAGGTGTGTCTGTGTGTGTGTATATACGTATATAAACATATGTTTAAAAACCTATTGAAATTTTCATTGGAATAGCACTAAATCTATAGATCAATTTAGAGATAATTGACAGACTTATAGTATTGAGTCTTCCTATCCATGAACAAGTTATATCTGATCATTTATTCAAGTCTTTTAAAATATTTCAGCAATGTTTTATCATTTTTTCCATAAATGTCTTATATATTTTGTAATATTGATTTCTAAGTACCTAATTTTTTCTGCCTATCATAAGTGGGATTATTTTAAAATGTGTATTTTCTGGGTTTTGCTAGTGAATAAAAATCCAGTTGACTTAAATGTCTTGATTTGGTACCCAACAACTTTGCTAAAGTTTTATTGTAATAATTTGTGTTTGGATTCTTTGGGTGTTGTTTTACATGCAGACATATTACCTGTATATGACAGTATAATCTGTATATTTTTAATTTTTTCTAATACTCAAATTCATTTTGATTTTATCTTAGCTTATTGGCTACATCACCCAGCATGCCTTAATAGTAATTTTAATTATAAAATACCAATTAAAATTTCCCCACAAATTATATTGTAAGTAAAATAATATAGTTACATTATAATACATTATTATATTATAATTATAGTTACATTATAATTATATTATAAAATACATAACTATATTATAAAATAATGGCTATAGCTATTATTTACAATGCTTGCTTAAGATATTTTTAACAGTTTTTATTAGGATAAGGGAATTCCTGCCTATTCTTAGTTTAGTGTTCTTTTTTAATCCTGAAAGTATGTTAAATACAGTTTTTCCACTGACTTTTGAGATAAAAACATAATTTATCTCTTTTAATCTATTAATGTGGCAAATTAAATTAAGTGATTTCCTGAAATTGAACCCACTTTGCATTCTTGTCATAAACCTATTTCAATTATAATATATTCTCTTTTTTATACATAGATTTAGCTACTAATTCTTTGTTCAAAATTATAAAATACAAAATCATGAATAAAATTGACCCGTATTTCTCTTTTTCAGTATTTTTGTCCGGTTTTGATATCAGGATCATATCAGATTCATTAAATGAACAAGGGTATTTTCTCATTTTGTATTTTCTGGCACAGTTTTGAAATTATGTGCATGTTTAGGGGGACTCATTTTGAAAGCCACCTGAGCCTAATGTTTTGTTTACAGGAAAGATTTTCAACAATTTATTAAATTCTTTAATGTTTATTGAATTATTACACTTCTCTCTTTTTTCCTTGAGCCATTTTTGGTAACATATTATTCTAAGATGGTTTCTATATACTGTAACTTAAATTCTCTACTATTAGCATAAAGTTATTCATAGTATTCTTTTTTCTTCTATTTTCATTTGGCATTTTTTGTAAAATTTTAATTGGGAAGCAAATTACATACAGTAAACTGTAGTAATGTTAAGCATACTGCTTGGTGACATTTCAGATATTACTCACCAGTGTAACCAACACACAGAGAAGATACGAAACACTTCCAGCATCCAGGTAACGCCTTGCTTTTCCTTACCTGTTGACAGGATCCCAGAAGTAACTACTCTGACTTTGATCATCATAGATTAGTTTTGTCCAACCTTAAACTTTACCTGAATAAAGTCATTTTGCTCCTTATTATCTCAAAAAAAGAGTTATTGCATTCTTTTTATAGTCATTTTGATACGTACAATGTTTCTCCTATTAGCTTTTTAACTTCTGCAAGTACAAAGTAAGGCACCCCTTTTCATTATTAATATTATCTCTGGTTCTTTTTACTGATTAATCTCACCAGAAGTTTGTAAATTGTGTCAGTCTTTTCAGAAAACTAACTTTTTCCTTCATTGGCCTCCTTGTTGTTCATTCTTTCTTTGTTTTCTATTTCATTACTTTTGTTCTTCGCTTTATTGCTTGCTTTGTTTCTACTTTTTATGGGTTTATTTTATTTTTCTATTCTTAAGGTCTTAAGGCGATATATCTCAGTGATAGTATGCTTTCCTTATTTTCTAATGTATATTTTTATTTTCCAACAACTTTCCTTCTAAGTGGTGCATTTAGTTATATCTCAAAACTTTTGAAATGTATTTATCCTTCGATTTTCTCATTTTTAATTTCTATTTTCATGCCTTCTTTGTTCAATGCATGTTTTAAACTTTAAAATGCATAATTTTAAGACACTTTTTTCATTTATAATTTACTTGTATTATAGTCAGAGAACGTGATTTGTGTGATCCTCAGGTTTTAAGTTTGTTGAGATAAGCTTTATGATAGGAAGCACTGAAGGAGACCAGCTGAGATTTAATATAGTTTGGCCTGGAGAAAGGATGCAGGAGATGCAGATAGAAGAGAAATTACAAACGAATAATCAATGGCTCCTGGGGAGTCACTGCCCTAACAGGTTAGGAGAACAGGAAACATACAGGAAACAGAAACGAAGTTTCAGGCAGGAATGACCAGGAGAAAGATGAAACACTGACCAAAATGGGAGAGAAACGAAATTATAGTTGGAGCTGATTAAAGGGCTAGCAGAAGCTTTATGGTAATGTGAAAAAGGAAGCTGAAAATTTAAGACTGGGAGTTAAACAGAGGTTGAGAATTGAAACTTCATATTTTGCTTAGCTGTATGGGATAATAATGAGGTAATAGGAAATAGGAATTCCTATTTCAGAATAGAAAGGCAGGTTAAGAATAGAACCTTTAGAAACATGCACATTTAAAAGGTAAAAAAGCATTAAAAGGTTTTTAAAAGTATAAATAAGGGGAACCAGCTATTCAGGCTTTTTAAAAGCCTTTGGCAAGATTCTTATAATTAGGCTGGTAAATTTCTAGAAATACAAAGTACATGTACTAGAAAACTACATTTACATCATGTGCTAGGTAGAGCAACACCGTAATAAGAGATCTAGAGATCCAGAATATAGCTTTCAGTTTTCTTTCATCATTTAAAATAATCTTGACCAGATATTTACTAATCTCCATCTTGACAAAATCTCAGCCAAAAATGTGAAATGTTCCTCCTAGACAGAGTTCTATGATGACACAAGATGATTCCAAACTCTTTTGGCCTAGTACCAAAAGGTTAAATATTATTATGTGCAATCAGCAATTTGAAATACAAAAACATAACTATTTCTGAATTTCATTAAGTTCTAAAAAGTCATTGTAACCATATGAAAAATATCAACAAAAGGTCTAGAACTGGAGAAGTACAGATAATCTAGGAATGGTAGATGCAGCAAATTCAACAATGGGGGCAATGATCAATATGAGGTGATCACGGAACTGGGTACAAAGCATGGATGCAGGGCACCTGCTCCCACATTCAGGGCCGTGGACACCCTGGTCTACTACTTTGTAGATGGCAAAAAAATATTGAATATAACAACAACAATACAGATTGGACTTGGCAGAGCAATTCACTGTCTTTCAAGAACATCTTGAACCTCATCAATTTATTTGGTCCTGTAAATTTTCTACTTAATTTTTTAAATACTGTCTCTTTAGAGGGAGCTTAACCCATTTAGTTTTTGCTCTTTGCATATTTACTTATCAAAACTTAGTAACAGCAATTTGAAATGAAAACTTTAAAATATTTTTTATCAATCTGTTTTTTTCAGCCTCATAGGGAAATTCTGATGAAGAGAACAACACACAACAGAACTCTGGGACTTGAGTAGGTTCTGAATTGTCACCACGTACATTTCCATCTTCCATACAAGAACCATAAAAAAATATTGATTCTAAGACACTTAAAACAGATCTTCATATTAAAGATGAACTTTGGATTGTCACCAACTTCAAACCTTTTCATGTATTTTAATATTTTTAGATCAAACCTCACTTTATTAAAATAGTTTTAGGCAAAATGACCTATATTCATATGTATTAGTAACTAGATGTACCTGGAAAAAAAGCATACACTATTTTTTGTTACTCTGAAGGACTTACACTGTATTCATTTACTCAACTAACATTTACTAAGCCCTTATGATAAGTTGATGGGCATTCAGAGATGAGAAAGGAAAAGAAGGAAATAAGGATTTCTTTCTTGATACAGGGTCTCACTCTGTTGCCCAGGCTGGAGTACAATGATGCTATCACTGCTCACTGCAGTCTTGAGCTCCCGGGCTCAAGCAATCCTCCCACTTCAGCCTCCTGAGTATCTAGAACTACAGGTGTGCACCACTACACCCGATTAATTTTTCATTTCTGTAGAGACAGGATCTTGCAATGTTGGCCTGGCTGGTCTCAAACTCCAGGCCTCAATGATCCTCCCACCTCAGCCTCCCAAAGTGCTGGGATTATAGGCATGAGGCATCATGCCTGGCCAAGTGAACAAATAATGACATTTTTAAAAGAAAATCTTAAGGGGGAGACCACCTTTGATAAGGTTTTCAGGAAGGCCCACCTGACAGATGAGAAAGAGCCAGCAGAACAGATAGGCTGCTTGGGAAGAGCAGCTCAGGTGATAAAGCAGGGAAGCAGCACATGTTCAGGACCTGGGCAGAGTCAAGAAGGAAGAGTCACTAGAAGGAAGTGAGAACAGCCTGCCACAGCCAGAGAGCCCGTGACTTGTAAGCAGGTGAGGCATTGGGGTTCATTTGAGAAAGTGGGAAGCCACAAAAAATTTTAAGTGGCTTCATTTAATTTACAGGTCTATGCTTCCAACTGCAGCATGAAGAATGGACTGGAAACAGGCAGAAGATGAAGGACAGAATCTGTTAGGAAGCTACTGTGGTATCCAGAAAAGAAACAATTGTAGCCTAGACGAAGATTATGGCTTCGGAGGTATACAGAAGTGGATGAGATATTTGAAGATACTTATTGGAGGTGGAATCAACCGTATTCATTGATGGATTAAACATGGAGAAAGAAAGGAAAAGAGGAATCAGGAATGATTCACAGGTTTCTTGCTTGGGTAATTGGATGTAGAGTGGTTCCCTTTACTAAAACAATGGCAGTCTGGAAGAGGAAAATGTTTCAGGAGAGAGAACCAGGAGTCTAGTGTATACATATGACACTTCAGACAAAGGTTTCCTGGATGAAAAATCTAGGTGGTCATTTGTCCTGCAAAAATAAGAAGATATTTTGGGAGGGCCACCAGGCACATTTAAGCACCATGGCATGACACCCATGCATTGAGGCATTTGCCTAATACGGGCCTGGCACTGTCAGAGGTACCAAAAATATGAGACTGAGTAAGTTCTTGCCCCAGGAAATTAATCAGAGGAAAAGACAATGTAATAGATAATCATAAAGCACTGTAATTTTCACAGGATATTTACTCCATATTATCTGCACAGGGCATTGAGGGGATAGGGAGATGCTTGGGATGGAGAGTCAGGCTCATAGGCGGCCTTCTAGAACAGTTGATCTCCAAAGAAAGGATAAGCTGGACAGCCTTCTGCAAGGTGGAAGACAGTCAAGAGGAGAGAGGTTATTCGGGGAGAAGGAATAGGACAGCCTCAGTAAGACACAGAGGCAATATGCTATGTGTGGTTAATTAAAGTGCTTCCCATCATAGAACAAGGAGAGGGCAGGGAAAAGAAGGGGAAGCCGAAACCTGAAGGGTCCTGTATTTCACAATAAAAGGATTATGATATCATCCTAGGGGGATGGAGGTCCAGAGCACTAACAATGCTCCCAACAGGAAGGGACATCTAGACAGATTTGTGTTTTAGATGGATGGTTCTGGTAGTGCTGTGGAGATGGATTGGAAAATGATGAGAGTCAAGTCAGAAAGACAAAATGAGGCTGCTTCAGTTGTTTAGGAAAAGAGGATCAGAGATTGAACTTAAAATGTGGTAAGGGGATGGTGGGAGGAGTTGATTCAAGAAAAACAGTGGCTGGGTGCAGTGACTCATGCCTGTAATCCCAGCACTTTGGGAGACCAAGGCAGGAGAATCACTTGAGCCCAGCCTGGCCAACATAATGAGACCTCGAGCCCACTAAAAAAAAAAAAAAAAAAAAATTAGCTGGACATGTGGTGCATACCTGTATAGTTGCAGCTACTCAGAAGGCTGAGCCAGGAGGATTGCTCAGGAGGTTGAGGCTGCAGTGAGCCATGATCCCACCACTGTACTCAAGCCTGGGCCACAGAGTGAAACCCTGTCTCAGAGAAAAAAAAAACCTCTCTCTACTAAAAATACAAAAAAAAAAAAATTAGCCAGGCATGGTGGTGCATGCCTGTAATCCCAGCTACTCAGGAAGCTGAGGCAGGAGAATCACTTGAACCTGAGAGGCGGAGGTTGCGGTGAGCCAAGATCACACCATTGCACTCCAGCCTGGGCAACAAGAGTGACATTCCATCTCAAAAAAAAGAAAAAGAAAAATAGCTGACACTCAAGGAACACAGGTTTGAACTGCGTGGGTCCACTTATATGTATGTTTTCTGCCTCTGCCACCCCTAAAACAGCAAGACCAAACCCTCTTCTTCCTCTTCTGCAGCCTACGCAACGTGAAGACAATGAAGATGAAGGCCTTAATGATGCTCCACTTCCACTTAATGAACAGATTTTCTCTTCCTTATGACTTTCTTTATAGTATTTTCTTTTCTCTGGTTTACTTTATTGTAAGAATACAGTATGCAAGACATATAACTAACAAAATATGTGTTAACTGACTGTTTATGTTATCAGGAAGTAGGCTATTAGTAGTTAAGTTTTGAGGAAGTCAAAGTTATATGCAGATTTTTGACCGGGTGAGGCGTCAGTGCCTCTATTTCCAGGAATGTTCAAGAGTCAACTGTACACATGAGCTGCAGTCAAGATGGCCTGATGACCAAACGATGTGGAGTAGAAAGGAAGTGACTGAGAAGATCAATGGATCTACAGGTGAAATGCAGAACATAAGAAAAAAATGCAGGTTTAGAGGAAAGGTGCTGAGCTCAATTTGGGACCCACTGAGTTTGAAGTTCAAGGGAACATGTGAGTGGATACGTGTAGCAGGCAGCTGTTTATATGAGTCTGAAGCTCAGTGCAAAGAAGTGAGTTGGAGATATCATTACTTCTTAAAATTAGCTTCAGCCTGGGCACAGTGGCTCACATCTGTAATCCCAGCACTTTGGGAGGCTGAGGCAGGTGGATTGCTTGAGCTTAGGAGCTCAAGGACAGCTTAGGCAACAAGACAAGCTGATCTCAGACTCCTCATTGCAAGCTTGTCTCTACAAAAAATACAAAAAATTAGCCAGGCGTGGTGGCATGAGCCTGTAGTCCCAGCTACCCAGGAGGCTGAGGTAGGAAGATCACCTGAGCCTGGGAGGTCGAGGCTGCAGTGAGCCATGATCGGACCACTGCACTACAGCCTAGATGATAGAGTGAGACCCTGTCTCAAATAAATAAATAAATAAAATAAAATTAGCTTCATTGAGGTGTAATCTCTATAAAATCCCCATAAAAATAATAAACCAATTGTAAATCTGGTGAGTGCTGATAAATGCATGCAGTCACGTAACCACCACAGGCATCAAGATAAAGAGTGTTCCCATTAGCCTCCAAAAGTCCCCTCCTGCCCCTGGAGACACTATTTGGAGAGCAGTCAGTAAAAGGCGGTTGTTCAAGCTCTGGGAGTGAATCCCCATGGAGGGGATATGTAGAGTGAGAGCAATGAGGTGAAACAAACCTACAGGAAGGGGCTAGCAAAAGAATGAGAGGCCACAGGGCGTTCACAGAGGCAACCAGGAAGTCAGGAAGGAAGACAGAGGTCCCATAAAAGTGGACTGGCCAACAGTGACAAGTGCTTAGAGACAATAATAAGATACACTATCTTTTTTTTCTCTAAGTACATTGCATTGGTCAATTAGGCCAGAAGAGCCCTTGAAGTCAGTTGCAATAAAGTGACAAATACACAGAAGATCCTGTGCAATGGGTGAGGTAACTGAAGGAGAAGAGAAAGAAGACAGGAGTACCAAGAGGATGCTGTAGAAAAGATGGGGATTCAACTGCAGCTAGAGGAAAGTGCCATGCGATTGTGGAAAGACAATCCTGAACCTAGAGTTAGGACCTGGACTCTTACCCCTTGCCTACCACTTATTGGCTGTGTGATCTTAGACAATTCTCTATTTACCGGGCCCTGTTTCCTTGTCTGTAAAATAAAGTGGTTGAGTCAGATGGTCTACACTGTTCCTTCCGTTTTGATTCTGTGGCACCCTATGCACATCTTGCAACATGGAGATGATGAGGAAAATGGTAACGCTGGCAAGAGCAATTTCAAAGGACTGCTGGGGACAGTGTGAATTGAAATGTGAGTAAATAGTTGCTCAGAGAAACTTGACTATGCAGCACACTAGAAAAAGGAGGCAGAAGAACATGTGTTTCCAAAATCTACTGTAGAACTTCAAAGTCATGAGACAACATTCTGAGGTCCAGATGGCGCATCCCCTGAGTAGACAATGCCCACAAACTCCAGAAGAATCAACATTTATTCAACATATAGTAAATGTCAATAACTCTGCAAGGTGCTTTATGTGTGGAAAAAGCTAGAGGGCCAGTGTTCTTCCGGTCCCCAATTAATCTTACCATCTCTGGAATCATTTATTGTAGGTTATGTGTAAATCTGTATCACACTCAACCTTTGAGGAGCAAAGAAAAATGAATAGGTTCTCAAAATATTTTACTCAAAACAAAATCTTCATTGCAAATTTAGATTAATAATCTGAGGATTCTGGCACAAAGAAAACATTTTTCAAACTATCGCAAGAACAGAAAACCAAACACCGCAAGTTCTCACTCATAGGTGGGAACTGAACAATGAGATCACTTGGACTCGGGAAGGGAAACATCACACACCGGGGCCTATTATGGGGAGGGGGGAGGTGGGAGGGATCGCATTGGGAGTTATACCTGATGTAAAGGACGAGTTGATGGGTGCTGACGAGTTGATGGGTGCAGCACACCAACATGGCACAAGTATACATACGTAACAAATCTGCACGTTATGCACATGTACCCTAGAACTTAAAGTATAATAATAATAATAATAAAGAAAACATTTTTCACAAATTCAGAAAGCATTAGGCAGAAGAAATGAGATTCAAACTCAGATCTGTCTTCAATTTCAAATCTCTCCATTACATAATGGCTACCAACTATTATCCTTCTTTTAGTGTTGCATGCCTTGTCTTTCATCCATTTTTTGGATTGCAGGGTTTTATATAGTACTTATCCTTCCCAGATTTATATTTAAGTTTAAATCCCTTTTAATTAGGTATTCTAGTCTCAATCAAATAATATTCTTTTTAGTCTTTGAAAGATGTATATAAATGTTTACCAATATTCTATGTGATTCTAAGTCACGGTCCAGAAAAATCTAACCTTGTTCTTGACCACACCTGTGCATCCAGGTTTTATTATCTCCTGTGATTTTCTTTTCAGTTCTGGTGTCTCAAGCCTCAGCAAGAAAAAGAGATGAAAATACCACCTCTGTTGCTAAGTCCTTCAATTCCTACCCAGGGCATCTAAGTCAATAGACATACATGTCACATTTCTTTCTGTGATAAAATTTATTCCTATATGATATACCGGTCTTTTGACAAAGACTTATATAATAACATTTCATTTTACCTAATCTGGAAAAAATGCACAAACTCCTCAAAATGAGAACTTATGGCAATTTAACTTGGCTAACAAAGAATGTGAACAAATGAGTATTTATTTTGTATTTTTCTTGCTGACACATTATTTTTAGGCTTCTTTTTGTGGAACTTTTTGTACATTTAGATAATTTTCTATATTAGTCTAAACAATATGGTACATTTTTAATTGTAGAAGGTATCACATAAAATTTTATAACAAATAGTATGAATTTAAAAATGGCGATAGCAATGATGATTAAAATGTTGAACAAATAGTGAACTTCTGAGGCACAAAGAAATATTTAAAACTAAATCCTAATATCTCGTCAATTAAGCATATCACTCTAAGCTCTTATTAATCAGGTTTCATAGGGAGGTACTCGACTGCATAGTCATTTTTGACCCTTAGTCATTAGGTGCTTTAAAAACACAATTGTAAAATTTAAAGTATTTTTTAAACTATTTGAAGTATTATCTTATGTAAGTGCAGGATAAAGATAGGCTTTCTAAATATCACTAAGATTTTAGGTGTCATTCGAGCCTTAATGATAAATTCTCCTTATCAAGTAACTCTAACCAACTTAATGTGTAAATACTATTTTTATGTCCTCATTTGTTTCTGAAATATTTCCTCTTAGATGGTATTACAATATATACCAATTTATAAATATCAAAAAAAAACAAACCATGAACAGATAAGAAGACACAGGCATATGCCCTTTCATACACAATCTACTAAGAACCAAGAGAGTCCAGCTAAGCTGCATATGCACAAGCCAACACCACTATCACACACACAGACACACAGACTAATGCAGTCATTTAAAATCACCTTTATACACTTTGTAAATTAAACATGAATATCAATCTCTTGTAGGCATATCAAGCATTACAAAATAAAAACAAAGGAGAAGAGTAATTTTCTGCCTTAATGTTTGAAGAATTCTCATTCAAAAACATTTAAAAACATGAGACATTTTGGGGACAACGGAGAAAATTTAAATATGAACCTCTTACAGACGGTATTATGGGATTACTTAATTTCCTTTTTTAATTTAGTGAATTGCTTTAGCTAATGATGTCATAATTGAACAAAAAAGATACACTTATTCTTAGGAGATGTCATGATACCTGCAACCTTCTTTCATGTGGCTCAAGTCGATTTTAAAAAGGGGTGCAGAGAGAGAGAAAACGCAACCAAACATTCTTATCTGGAGGATCTGGGATACCCAAACACAGGCACACGTACGTGTTCGCTGTGTTGGTCCTTTAGCTTTTCTATAGTTTAAAAAATTTCAAAGTAAAAACTTGGAAAACCCTCATTTCATATGCTTTTAACTACTAATATTTGTTTCAAAAGAAACAATTTGATCCAACCCATGAGCTATGAGCCATAATCAAAGCTACGTTCTTCCAGCTGTCCTCAGCAGTTTGAAAGGATTTCATGTATTTAAATGAGAGAAAAGTGCAGACTTACTTGGGCAGGGGAGAAGGGGGAAAGTGGCTTCAAAATTTGGGAGTTTGCCTGCCACACAGATGCCACATTTTGTGAGGCCAGGCTCTGTCTCGGTCTTCTCAGCCCTCCCCTGCCAGCTGACTGATGGCTATCTGCAGCGAGCCACAGGGGGGCCTCCACCGGGGTGTGAATGCAGAGACAAGATAAGGAAAATGCACTAACCCCAAACTGAAGGGAGAAGGATCTCCCTGGGGTTTTCATTTGGACGGATCTCCAGATAGGGGCAGGTAGGGAAGTGGAAAGAGCTATTAGAAACCAGGTGATAAAGCATAAAGAAATATTACAATGAGCCATCCTCTGCTCAGCTTCTAAGAAATGATGACTTATGAAATGATTTCATTGTAAATGAACTTGTTTCTTGTCATCGTGGCAAAGAAACCAGAAAACTACTCTGAAACTAAGGAGAAAAGAACCCCACAAATATTAATTTTGACACCCAGAGAGTAGATCTCAAACTCAGGCATAGCGTCTTTAAACAGAATAATGGGCATGCGGTGCTTAATAAATGTAGGGTAGGGGCTTTTTAAAAATCCTCTTGTGAGGAAGTATTTTCCTCACTGCCCAGAAGACAAAGAAAAACAGTGAGTGTCGACAACATGGTATTAAAAAGCCACCTCGACCCAATTTGTTATACCCAAATATATATATTCTTTTTAATTTACTCTAAGCCAGCATGTTGGCTCATAGCATCTTACTTTTGTGTCATTATCTCTCTGCCATACACACAAGTCATAGCTGGGGATTTCAACTCACGGTGAAGCTATGCTGAGATTCCAGATCTCAGTAGTGTTGGCATGAGCGCTGGTCTCTTCAGTCATAGAGAAGACAATATCCTAGGGAGACTGGAATTAGTCCTATTTTGCACCATTCAAGCCAAAATGCTGCTTATCAAGAAGCAAGTAATTGCTAGCTAATGGCTATGGGGGAAAAAAAACCATTGCATTTCAATCTAAGCATCTTTTGGCCCATGACAATAAATAAAGCTGTGGAGAGTGTAAACATAAAGTAGGGCCCATTTCTTGAGGAGGTTAAATAGCAAACATTAAAAAAGGCGAGTTACCTCATCCGACTGGGAGGGACTGATTCTGGGCATTGGTGATACTTGGGGCGTTTTCAACTGTGTGCTGTTGCTGTCTGGCACGAGCTCTCGGTGGACGGTTTGGATGTGGTTCTGGAGTTCACTTTCAGACTCAAACTTCACGTTGCAGCTAGAGCAGCGCGTCTTCAGTGCCCCCACCTTGCCTTTCCCCTCGATGGCACTCAGATTCTCATTCTGGCCCAAGCCTGGTCTATTCGTGCCGGGAGGGACGTGAATGCCTGGGCTGGCGCTCTTACTGAGATTCACGCAGCCAGCACATAGACCATATGGCAGGCCATTGATGTCAAGTTTCACCAGATCTTGCTTGGAACGGAATTCTTTGAGGCAAGATGCGCACTTGTACAGTTTTTGGACATGCTGGCCACGCCCTGTGGTCTGAACTGCAGACCCATTCCCTGTCTTTTGCATGTGGAATGTCCCATGGATTTTGAGTTCCAAGGTGGAGGTCACTGTCTGCATGCACACCACACAGCGAAAGCCCGTCAGCGAATTCCTCAAGTCAGGGTGCATTTGACAATGCTCTAAAAACTCCTCTTCACTCTGGAGAGGCATCTTGCAAATCCGGCAGTTTCCAGTATCAAGACTCTTACTATGCGTGACTTTGTGTTCAGTAAGAGTTAAAAGGGAGGGAAACCGCTCTCCGCAAATAGGGCACATGTAGTGTTTGACAGGGCCTAGGTGGGTCTGCATATGTTCACGGAGGCCATTTTCGGAGAAGAAGGTTCGAGAGCACACGTTGCACTTGTAATTCCCTTTAATGAGCTCAGCTTTCTTTTTCACGATGGCACTTTCTCCAGGTCTGATGTTGTGGTCTCGGAGCTGGTGATTCTGCAGCAAAGTTTCCATAGTGTAGGCTGCCCCACAAATGTCGCAGCCGTACATAGGCTCAGAGGTGTCAACGTCTTCTTCGCTCCCATCGTGACTGTTGTGGGACTCCTGGCTGTTGGTCAGCAAAGTCTGCAGCTCCACTTCCTCTTTCTGCACTTGCTCAGAAGCTCCATTTGTTCCACAGTTGGGTGTCTTGGTTTCGAATACACAATGTTTTTCTCGCAAGTGTTTTTCTAACAAAATGATCGCATGGAAGGCTTTGCTACAGAACTTGCAGTTGTACTTCTTACTGTGAGTGGTGATGTGGCATTGCAGCTCCACCTCGGTGCCAAAGGACTCACCGCAGAAAATGCACTTATGCACTTTCCCTTGGTTTTCCAGGTGGTTGTGTTTCACATGGAGCTGCAAGTCAGTCTCATTGCGGAAGTCCCAGTTGCAAGATGTGCACCTATAGACTTTCTTTTCGTTACTGTGCTTCACAGCCAAGTGGAGCTGAATGGAGACTTTTGAGTCAAAAACTTCCTGACAGAGGGTGCAGCGAAAGAAGACAAAGGTGTGCATGTCCAGCAGGTGTTTTTGAAGGTCATCCACTGATGTGAATTGCTTGTCACAACTTTCACAGATGTAATACGTTGAGGTGATCATAAAGTGAATGGTAACATGCTTCAGCAAGGATTCCTGGTTGGGGAATTCCTTGTTGCACTGAGGACAGGTCAATTTTGGAAGCACAGTGTCGAGATGAGTTTTTAGGTGAGTCTGAAAGCTGTCTAGGGATGTGTACTTAGCACCACACTGATTACAGATATATTCTCCAGCTGGACGTGCAGGTGCACCTCCTACTGCCTGCATCATCTTAAGAGATGTCTGCTCTATGGCCACAGGAGATAGGGGGCTTAAGGCCCTGGATTTCTTCCCATTGTGGATATAATTCAGGGCCAAGGGAATGTTTTTATGATTCTCTTTGATATGTTTGTTCAGCTTAAGAACGCTGTTGAATATTGGTGAATTAGTACAATAGGAACAAGAATAGACTTCTACTACTGGTTCTTTGGGAGTCCCAAGCACTGGAGACCCAAACCGGGAGCCACTGAGGTCACAATGAACCTGTCTAATATGCTCTTCGAGGGAAGAGTCAGTGAGAAACCCCATATAGCAATGGGGACAAAAGAATGCATTACTATCTTTAGCTGCAGGGTTTGCAAATCCATGAGAACATCGGATGTGTTCCTGAAGAGTGTTGAGGTCGTTGACAACTTCGGAACAGAAGTTACACTGGTAGACAATGGCAGGCATGGCAGAAACAATCAGACCTGGGTCCTGAGCTTCATGCACTTGCTTAAGATGCTCATTTAGGTTATAGAGTGAGGGCAGGACCTCCAAGCAATACTGACAAATATGGGCCTGTTCTGGCTTATCTAAGTGCATAGTTTTCAGGTGAATCTGCAGAACTGCAAGACTTGAAAATAATTGCTTGTTGCAGTAAATACAGCTGTAGGTAACTTTTGCTTGTTTACTCGAGGGACCAGTCATGTCAGGGGTTTGCTGGGCGGCCCTCTTCCTCCCTCGACTCTTTGGGATTGGCGGGGCAGCTTCCACCATGGTTGAGCTGTCCACTGAGAGGTTGGAATCTGGAGTCGTACTGGACACGGAGGTGTAGCCCACCGTGACCAGGGAAGGGCTGTTGCTGTGATTGCACGACTCCGGTTGCTGGTGACTGTCCATGTGGCTGTACAGTTCCTCAACCGTGTGGAAACTCTCAGAACAAATGCTGCATGAGTTCTTCTTCTCCCCGCCATGCACCTGCTCCATGTGGTTCATGAGGGAGGTCTCCTCTACGAAGAGCTCGTGGCAGTAGACACACTGGAGGGCCGCTCGGTCCTCGTTTGGGGAGCATTCGGGGTGGCACTCTGCAATGTGTTTTTGGAGGTCTTCTGGGAAGTCAAAGCCTTCCTCACACTGACTGCACTTCTGAGTGTCCTTCATCTTCCAGTCCTCCATCCTGGAACCAGACTGGGAGCCGTCCTTGTTCCTCTCGTGAACCTGCATGTGTCCGTGTAAGGAACTAGAGGACAGAAACCCACGGCGACAAATGGCACATTTATATGGCTTGTTGGAAGTGTGAGTCTTTAAGTGGATCTTCAAGTGATCACTTCTGGAAAACGCAGCATCACATTCACTGCAGTGGTACTTCTTGTCCCCGGTGTGGAGTTTTATGTGGCGATCTCGGCTGCGCTTGTGTTTGAACAGCCTACTGCAGTAGGTGCATTTGAAAGGCAGTTTGTCGCTATGACTCTGCTCATGGTGCTTTAGGTAGCTGAGGCGGCTAAACGACTTGTCACAGAATTGACATGGGTATGGAAGCCCAGGGCCACCTTCTTCCTCTCCAAAATCGCAACCTTCTCCATGGCTAGGGGAAGTCTGATCCTTGCTGGAAGGTGAGGAAGCTGGCCAAGAGCAAGTCGGATCATCTTCAACATCCACTCCATCTGCAACAAGAAGCAATGACACATTTCATCTGACATGTTGAGATTCAAGAGTGAGTTTACCGTACCATTTCAACCAGCACACAGAGTTGGACCCTCTTGAACCTTTCAAGAAAAAAAAGAAATGAAAGAGAGAATATCTGAGCGAGACATTTGCAAGTCTGAGCCCAAAGCTCAGACTGCATTCTGCATTCTGCATTTACTTTTTGTTGAGTTGTAAAATATAAGAGGATATTAAATAGTTCTATGTCTAAATTACCCTTTTATTACTTTTTATCATTCTTCCTTAGAAGCAAGGTATATATTACACATTGACAATTTTATTAAAATGCAGATTTTAATATATTTAATGTTTCTTTTGTATTCATTCTAAAATGATTTGCATATTATGTGAGCATCTGAAGAACCAAATGAAAAGAGGAAATATTACAGGAATGATTTAAAATTAATGCAGTCAACCCAGATGTCTAATATTTAATAAAAAATTCCCTCTGCATTTTGCTTGTTTTTATATAAAAAGGCAATTCTGAAGACCAAAATCTTTTATGGGGTTCTTATTGATACAGACCTTATTGCTTTCAGCAAAAAAATATTAAAAAGTAAGCACACGAAAGAAGACAGAAAACACAATAATAATTATGTCTTGTGTAATGAAAGACAACCAGGATTTCTTCAATAACTGAAATGCGAATACCATAGGCCAGAAAATGGATTATTAAATGTTAGAAGGGTACTGCTAGATATTACATGTAGCTAGGATCAGCTAGGATCAAGAAAAAATGAGAGTTTCACAAGGGCCAGATTTTAATAGTGTATTTTGTTTGGAAAGTTCAAGAGGTGGCCCACCATATCTTCCTTTTGCAAAAGCTTCAGCAGCCTGAACTTCCTTAGCTAAACAGGACCTGCACTTTGAGGTGAGCAGAGACAAAGCAACTTGTGAAAAACTGGAAACAGGAAAAGTGATAAATGATTATGGTAAATGCTGAAAGATTTATGAGTGACAAAAAGAAGACAAACAAGACTGAGAGCCAGATATAAAGTTAGCAAGTTATCCATAAAGGAACGTTACCTTATATTAGGTGATTTTAAAAACTATTTTCTTAGCAAATGTGCACTGTTATTTCTGTTGCCTTCTTGATATCCAAGTGGAAAATAAGACCATCTCAAAACAGGCTGTGAAACCTCTTTTTTGCTTTTCACAACCTATTGTTCAAGATCAGAAGAAATTTTAAAAGCTTTTCACTCTCCAAAGGAGCACGATTTTTCAAAAAAAACATACAAGTAAAGACCATGGAGTGGAGCTAGTGGGGATAGTGTTTCAGTTAGAACAAGAGGCTCAATTAGAGCATTATTAGAATATTCTAATGGTATTCAATTAGAGTATGATCAAATACATTTTTAAATTCTTCAAAGCTGAAGTTCACTAGCAAGCTAAATGATTAACATAAAAGTAGAAACTGGTAAGCATTATGTAAACGAATTCCATGTCTGCTTTCTTTAAGGTAACAAGATTTTACTAGATTGTCAGCCTCTTCCTTATCCACAGGAAACAGATGAGGATCATTCCTTTCCTGCATCTAGAAACTGATGACAACACCATCTCACTATCAATGCCAGATGGCAACCCTCTCACTCTGAGAAAACAACCAAACACCATTCCTGGATCCCTGCCCACTGCAACAAAGCGTCGCCGTACAAGTTGAAAACCACACGATTTTGCATCCTCATTTATATGACTCTATAACCCAACATGTTTCCAGCATAAGAAAGGGTCTGATGGATGTGGATGTGATTTCTACTTCAAGTGAATACAACAGGAACATATGCAGATAAACTCAACTCACCACTCAACACACACAAAAAAAATTTTTAACTAAAAGCAAAAAAACTCAATAATGATCTAGTTTTCCCCTTAAAAAAGTGTTGTCACCTAAAGCTAATATACCTGAAACAAATCAAAGTTTCAAATATTTACTCTAATTGAAAAAAAAAAAAAAAAAAAAGGCTATCTATTAAATGTGCTCAACATTCTAGGTAAAATCTACCACATTTCACATTTATCTTTTAGGCTTAAATCCTGCTATTTCATTTTTTAAAATATTTTCAAACACATCTTCTCATTTATACATTTGGGGAAAACAGTGAATCAGAATTTGCAATGCATCTAGCCTAGAAGGATGTAGCTATTGAGCCTGAAAATTGAGCAAGTGAATTTATTATTAAATTGCAGATTGTGTCCAGGTATGATATATTTTTATACAAATACGTAAAGAATTATAGAGCAATGGACCACTATACAAATTATGCAATCCCTAACACCATGCTTAAATCAGCTTCTTGTCTGTGGTCCATGCCTGACTATATCTATTATATAACTGTTCTCCTAAGCTTGTAAATTTCAGTGACATGTCAAGTGAACTGAAGGTTAGGATCGAGGTTTTAACTAGGATTCAAGAGAGCTAGAAACCTTTTCCTTCTTCTCTCCAGTCCCCATTACATGTCTTTGTAAAGGAAATTACACAAACCCTCTGTAGAAGCCATAAGGCTTGGGGATCGAGCGGAAGAAAATAGTTTGAGCAAGGAATGATATTTTTAGAAAAATAAAGTTTCCCTGAAAGGCTGATTTCTGTTTTAAAATATAAAATGTAAAACTCTCATTGCCAGCACTGTAAATGGATCATATTCTCCCAAGAACACACAAGGACTCACTACTCCCAGTGGTTTGGTCCACGCTCTTCAGGTATCAGACTCCTCCAAGACTTTTGTGGTGATGGTCTCCCCGCCAACATACTCTGAGGTCTACCTAAGTCTTTGAGAGTTATCCATCCCCATTAACTTAGGCTTTTTGGCAGCCACAGTGCAAACAATGCTTAAATGGTGAATATAGGTTTAAACGATGTCAATTTCTTTTTACACGTGGAAGAAACTGTAGAGGATTCTTTCAACTCAGATTCCTGAATCAACTTTAACTTTTTTTCCCCTCGGCACTAAGTGCTACTTGCGGGGACTGTCTTTCTGTGTGATGGCAAGTTTTCTGCATTTCAATGTGAAATACTTAACATGTCCACGTTAAATTTTAATTTTTGAAACCAGTCACTTCACTTGAGCTGACTCTCCGAGAGCTGTAGCTCTTACTGCCGAAAAAGCTTTGCTGGAAACCAGCTCCATGGCCTAAAAAGTCTATTTAAAGATGCAAATGTGTGTGCATGGTTAGTGCAGATGTTTTTCTACAGCAACTGTACTTGCTGAGTTTCACCATTTCCATAAAGCACATTAAAACAAGTGTGTGAACACTCCGAGATGAAAGTCTCCAACACTCCTGAGACTTTCAGTGGAAAGTAGAGCCGCCTGACTTTTCTCCAAGCAGACAGGAATGCCCATGATTCAGCAGCCTGAGTAAATAAAAGAGGTCCTTATTTCCTAATTTCGCTGGCTGGCCACACTGCAGCAGCCTCTGTGTTTCTGCCAAAGGGGATGCAGAACTGGAACTACACCCAGCCGCTGAAGGCCTGTCTTTGTTAGCCAGCCAGGCTTTCCGGACCATCTTCTGGCAGCAGAACGGCCATATCCTGCAAGGAAGACCTCCATCTCAGGCTCGGCGCTTCTCTAGGCTGCCTAAAAGGACGAAACAACAGATTTTGCTGGGTCTGTGTTGGAGGAGGACAGCTGGAAACTCAGTTAGCAGCAGAGTTAACACCTGTTCAGGCATATTTACGGGGGAAAGTGCTCACTAACAGAAAAGTGAAGTCATACTAGAAGGAGTTATTCCACAGAAAAAAGGCACCAGAACACAGAGTACCTTTGTGACGTGAGCCATCAGCCCCTCGTGTGCCAGCCTGGGAAGGAGGAAGCAGAGACTGGACGTGATTTGATCCCAGCTCCTGCTGATGGACAGACAAGCACACAAATGAGGGTCTGACAGTCTCAGTTTACGGCCTGCCATTGTGGAAGAGAAATGCTGAGGGTTCTGGCCACTCGCTAGTGTTCAAGACTAATCAAATTAGCCAGAAATTAAAAAATAAGATCAAAGAGCGAGGAAGACAATATGTGCAGGAGGGTTAGACTAATGTCAATGCTTACTTTGTTTATGATTAAGCACGTCTTAATTTGTGTAGGACACACACTTCCTGAGAACAGGGACCAAGCCTTTCAGAAGATTGATTCCAACACTAGGGGCAATCTGAAATTATTCAAGAGAAACTAATGTAAGAAAGCAGATGAAAATACTTTCTCTGAAGTTATGGAAACTTCTGATAATGTTCTTCATAGGGCCTGGTCTGCAAGAAATTGCCTTAACAATATCCTTTTGCTACCTGAGCTTGTTCATTGCAACAGCAGAGTACCCTCTTAACTGCCCATCGGGGGACTCAGTGTCATGTGTGCTAGGGCCACACAGCAAGATTTCCTTAACAGGGACAGGATTTATATCAATGGTTACTTTTCAAGTGAGGAGAAGCACAAATACTGATGGGTCTGATACTTGTGTAGGAACTAAAAGTCAAGAGTCTGGAGTTTTATTTCTAGCTTCATAACTGACTTAGAGAGTGACCTGGCCAAGTCATTTAATCTGCCCCTTCCTAGGTATTTCACCTGCAATATGAAGATAATAATTCTTGCTACTTTCCCTCTGGGGTGTTACAAAGATTAGTGAATGTTTCTAGGGCACCTTATCATGGCTGGAAGAAAAGCTGCATATGTAAACAAAAAGATTTATATGTGTTGCATGTATTTCTGTTTCCATGTGTAAGCTTCTATGAGTATGGTATAAACATATTTTAATATTTTCTTTCCTTTAATGCAATCTCTGGAATATTAGTTTTAAGGACTGACTCAATGGCAATCTACAGTGCCTTTAGCGTTCACAGTTGTATATGCAGCTAGCAAGAAAATAAAAGATAATCAGTTGGTGATATCTAAATGTTAATGGACCATAAATCCATGCTTACTATGTTCCAAGCCTTAAATTATCAAACACGGGATATAATATTGGGTCTTTACAGGCAGGTAACCTTGGCACAAGTGTTTTTCTATGGAATTCTGAAGCCAAGAATGTGCTTTACACCTTTCTTCTCCTTAAAACATGAGCAATACAATCATTGCATTATTTAGCATCATGGTAAGTTAATTCAGCAGATTTTTTTTTTTTTTTTTTGAGGGTCAAACAATAGGGTAAGACTTGAGACCAAAACATTTCAGGTTTCCCCCACTTGCCTTACATAATTCTTTACTTCTGCCAGCAAGTTATAGCAGTTCTGAAATTTCTTACTAAATAGAATTTACAGTACTTTTTCAGTCATTAGCTACCTGAGACACTTTAATATAAGCTGAAACTCCTGGGGGAAATACACAGGTGTGCACAAACGCGAAGAGAAGTCGGGCTCTACTTAAAGAGGACAATATTTTGAAATGCATGTTTAATAGACAGAGGTAACAAGGGTGTTTGTCATGTTACTTCAAGGCCACACAGTAACAATTTTACAACATCATATTTAAAATCCTCTACTAACCAAATTACAAAATACATTTTTAAAGCAATGATTTAAATTGCTAAAAGATAAGGTCATGCTAAAAAAAAAAAAAAAAAACTATTATGCATTATTATGCAGTTGCTTCCCTTCATTCTCCATAGAAATGTCAACAGTTTTAGAAAAGCTGCAACGTTAATAACTATGATGCTTCTTAAAAAAAAAAAAAAATCAGCAGCTCCACATTAAATTCACTCCTTTGTCATATAACTTATTTAACTACCTGAAAACGAATACCCTTTACTGGGTGTTCAAATGAGAAATGTGAACTTTAAAATTATTTATAATTCGCAGATGCTTTTAAATTCTGTAATATTTCGAACTGTTCTAGAAGGACCAATTAAATGAATTAACAGTTAGGTTATGAGGAAAAATGGTGGTCACCCATTAATAACAGCAGCTGTGCGGAGCGGGAATTGGTGGTGCACATTTTTTAACAGTCTTAAGATGAATTCCAGGTATCAGCGCTCAAGCTTAGAGGTTTTTTTTGTTTGTTTTTTATTTGGTTTTGGTTTTTGGGTTTTTTTTTTTTTTTTTTGCCCTCAATACTCCCTAGTAAAAAAGAGGCTCGCTTTCCCTCAACAACACTTTAACACTTCAGATGAGCCAACAAAGAGATAAGGAGTTGTTATCACATCTCCATGGCTCTCCTTAGGTAATCCTGGGCTTTACATTCATTCTTTCAGCAGACACATTTCGTCTGCATGTGCAGAGAGAAGTACAAATGTTTTGCTTGCTGTTGCTTAAAGTTCATTTGAACAGACGGAGCTCAATGAATTCCATCTTCTGCAGCCAAACTAAATAGAAAACAGTGCATTCTTAAGCAGTTCACACTTAACTCCACCTCTCCAATCAGAGGAAAAAGCTGACGTGAAACCAGTTAAAGAACAGTCATCGTCTCTCGCACGGAAATCAAGACATTGTGTTTCTGAAGCCAGACAGAAGGAAAAGTGGTTTCCAATTATGTGGGGGGTGAGAACTGCTTTTCTTTTTCTATCTTTTGGCTCACTTAAAAATATATATAACTAATGATAAGCACCCACCTCTTGGTGTTCAATAATTGGCAACTGTGTATTACACATCTGTTTACAGTGCTGTGACTGAGGGTGTTCTAAACCGTTTAACATGTTGATCTTTCCTTGAATAATGACAGACATCACCAGAGTGGATTTCCTGAGTCTGCATTCTTTTTTTTTCTCTACTATTTTGAGTTAGAAGGCATTTATTAGTTACTGTGTACTCTTGTGTCTATATATGACCTCATATCACAAAGAATTTTAAGTAGTTTTTCAATGCTTTAATTCATTGATTTAATCAACATTTATTATGCACCTACTATGTGTTCAGGTCTAATATTGGCTTACGAACTTTAGAAACTACGTTTTTTGAAGTTTTGATTTCCTTGTCTATAATATCAGAAAAATTTCAGCTGCCTCAACATATGAGGTATTATAAGAATCAAACATGACATTATATGAAGGAGTTTTCTGTACTGCTAAAATATAAAAATGTATTACATTATTACTACTATGAAAGCCATAGTTACCTGTAAGTGATAAGTGATAAATGATAACTCATAAATGTGAGAACAGCAGAAAGGAATCAAAATTAACTGCAATTTAGTTGTTGTAGTTTTCATACTGAGATTGTAAAAAATTTTAATGACTTAAGGGGCATTCTTGTTTATAAATAAAAATACACAAAAATAAAGAACAATTATTTAACAATATTATTTAAATAACAATTTAATAAACAATATTATTGTTATTAAATATGGATTAATTTATTAACAATATTATCATTCTTTTTAAATAACAATATTTATTAACAAGAAATAAAAATAAACAAACAAAAATATTCCAGGAAAAAATCTTCTGAATGCTACTCACAGATATCTTGAAAATCAATGTGCAGTAGTTCATTTGTTAATAGCTACACACACTGGCAAGTTGTGATTAATTCATTAGTGTTGTAAAATCCACACAACAAAAAGGCCTGCATTCCAAGTCCAGAAGCCACATTCCATAGTGCCAGCACCATTCTATAAGTGACTATTTGGCTTATTTAGAAATTCCTTGAGGCCAATTCTATTTCACTTCAAAATCCTTTGCACTTGTGTGAAATATACGTATCGAGCTTTGAAGGATGACTGACACTTTTAAAAAATACTCAGTAAATTTCTCAATGCTACCAAGTTAATCATGAGTGATTTTAAATTAACTTCTTCACTGGGGAAGCAGAAGGTAAAGGGGATTCTTCCACTGAGAAAAGTAAGTTTGGAAATGGCTTCGTTAGGGAATGATGGATCTTAGAAACTTCATTCCACCATGTTAATGGTTTTGGAAGAACTGCCATAAACCACCAGAATTTTCAAACAATGAAATCAAATTCTATTTCAAAGCAGCATCTGGTCTAACAGAATGTTATGTCTTGTTAAACTAGACTTTACTGACTATTTTTCCAACATGTAGGCTTTGGTCCAAGGCCGGAAAACTTTCAGTCACCAGGAATTATAACAGTCCTGAAATGGTATTCATTGGAGCTGACTTTCACCTGTATTATATCCATGGCAGCAGTAACGCCAACACGAATTTTCAGCAGCCTGAAAAGGCCACACTGTAGACTTCACTGCAGACAAGGCCACCGGAGAATACAAAAGTGTTGAAAGGCTAAAATTTAATTAATGAACAATTAGCACCCCCTGTGGGTTCATTGTGCAGTAAAGTGATAAATATGGTTTGCTAACGCAGAAAAAGCTGTTACAAAGATTGGGGGAAAACTATTACTACAGTTATCCATATGCCTTTGTATTACCGCTGACCTCAGTACTAGATCTTGATTTGGACATTCATGTGTCTAACAAATGATAGGAATTGTTAAGGTCTGTGGCAAATAATTATTTTGAATTTTAAGGCACAGACTGACTCACACAGGTTGTCAGGCTAGGGTGAAAAAGCCACTGAGATTGCTAGTGAGTACACCTAGCCAACCACCCAGCAGCTGCAACTCAAAGTAATATCTGTTGTCTGCTCCTTCGTTTTATGCATTTAATGAGGAAGTTATATGCTACAGTGGTATTAAGGAATTCAGAGATGAGGGGCCGGGCGCGGTGGCTCACACCTGTAATCCCAGCAATTTGGGAGACTGAGGCAGGCGGATTGCCTGAGTTCGGGAGTTCAAGACCAGCCTGAGCAACATGGTGAAACCTCGTCTCTACTAAAATACAAAAAGTTAGCCGGGCGTGGCAGCATGTGTCTGTAGTACCAGCTAGGCTAGTCTGGAGGCTGAGGCAGGAGAACTGCTTGAACCCGACAGGCAGAGGTTGCAGTGAACCGAGATCGCACCACCGCACTCCAGCCTGGGTGCCAGAGCGAGACTCCGTCTCAAAAAAAAATTTTAAAAGGCAACTCAGGGATGTTGGACTCTCTTGAGACTTCACGCATAAGAAAGAGTCTACGGTAGGGCCAATCACTAATATGCCTTATACAATAGAATTTTTATAGTGTTTCAACAGAATTATTACCTTTCACATTAACACTTACATGGTAAAACTGAAATGGAAAAATGAGATTGGATTCCAAGTAACCCAAATGATGTAAGACAATCCTTTATTTCAAATGAGATAATGTTTATAAAAGTACTATACAAACTGGAAAGCCAAAGTTATTTTCTTAAAATAATCTTTAGTTAGGGTATGACAAAATATCTCTGCACAGGTCATATGATATCAAGTACATGTATTTATAGAGTTTTTAAATGTATCTAATTCAGCAAAATATAAAAGAAGCATTCTGAAAATAAGGCTAATTATCAATTTGAGGACTTTCCAAGTACCCTCTTTGCCCTTTATGTTTTATTTTTCACTTTTGGTTTGATTTTTCTCTTCCCTAGCATCTCTACCTTAGAATGAATATGATGATAACATCCAAGCCAGTTCATTTCATTATTTTTTTCTTGGTAATTTATTTATGGGAACCAGTACAGTTAAAATTGTGGCACGCTGCATGTGTACACTTGCATGCTTTTATCCACAGTTGACTAAATGTTCAGAATAGACTAAGTAATTTATGCCAAAGTAGTTTTTCAAATATTTTAGATAACTCTCATTACAAAAGTGCTAATCATAGTAATTTGTCACTTAATAGGACTAAATATCTGTACAATCATGTCGTAATGAAATATGTCTCTAAGGGAAGACTTTATGATGCTACTGTCTACTGATTAATATCTATAATCATATTTTTATTAAATTATATATGTGTGTCTATATATAAATAACACATATATTATCTGAGATGATACATCTTGGCAAATATTCCAACACCTGTGACAAAATCAGGCCTCAAAAACCCCATGATACCTCCGTGTACTAGCATCTTACTTTGCCTCCATCCAAGACACTTTAACAAAATAATGTAAAAGAAAAGAATCCAAGGCAGTGTGGCCACAGTAATGAGACACGTTGCTAATATTCAAAGATATAAAACCTACCAGCACAGTTTTAGAATCTTCACTGACTCAGTGCTGTCTGTACCAAAGGGCTGGTCTCTGAAATCTTTACAAAGCTTCCTTCCACATCTGAGCTCTGCTCTTTTCTCTTAAGATGACCTGTTGTTTGGCATGGATTGTGCATACCTCTGGGTCTGACTTTAGGGATCAAAGGAAAGAAAATGAGTGAATGTGATTGAAGCCTACACAGAGAAAAGAAAGTCAAGGCTGTCATTCCTAACTTTTCATGTATATATGAAACATAAGATTTAAGACCTGTGAGAAATGTGGGCCTTTAGGGGAAAAAAAGTGCTAATTTTACAGATGAACAAATAGGTCAACGAGGATGAGTAACATGTTATAATCTTGTACTAACAATAGTAGTTGACAGTGGCACTGAAACCCACACCCAAGTCCCCAGTGCCCAGGCAAGCACCTTGGCTCTACATATTAGAAAACCCTCAAAGTCCATCTTTCCCAAATTCTCCTCCACTAAAACAACAACAACAACAACTCAAATGCTGAGTTTTTACAGGTAAATGAATAAACCTAAAATGATGTTTCATATTGTTTTTCTTAAAAGAATTCATTGTTTTTCATATTACTAAACTAATTCATGCTAATTGATGCATGTATTCACACATATACAGAAGAAAACAAAAATTGCCTAACAACTCTACAAACATATAACTCTCTATTGACAAGTCGTGACAGTCAATTTCTTAATTTGATTTCACTGCTGGCTATTGACTAGAAAAACCCTATATACACACATCTCCTTTTTTTTTTTTTTTTTTTTTTTTTTGTGAGACGGAGTCTCACTCTGTCACCCAGGCTGGAGTGCAGTGGCCAGATCTCAGCTCACTGCAAGCTCCGCCTCCCGGGTTCACGCCATTCTCCTGCCTCAACCTCCCAAGTAGCTGGGACTACAGGCGCCCGCCACCTCACCCGGCTCATTTTTTGTATTTTTTAGTAGAGACGGGGTTTCACCGTGTTAGCCAGGATGGTCTCGATCTTCTGACCTCGTGATCCGCCCGTCGCGGCCTCCCAAAGTGCTGGGATTACAGGCTTGAGCCACCGCGCCCGGCCTCCATCTCCTTAACAGTGGGTCTATTTGCCTCTCTCCTGTTCTTCCAGCCTCTGCTTTGAGCGGGGTGGTATGGTCAGATCAGGTTTTGACAAATCAAAGCAGAAGAAAAGGCACAGTCAAACTGGCACTGTAGTCAGCTTCACCTTCCTCTCACACCCTTGCCTGTAGGGACATATTCCCTGCCACTGATTCCAATGAAGGATCCTTCTCACCTATCCCTTAAACCACCCTTCTTCAATTATCATTCCAGCTATCCTGGCTGTACACAACAAACCAAAGGCTGACCCTCTACCACAGCCAGATGATGCAGGGCAGCATTTCTCAGTCTAATCCACCAACCACCAGCAGACCAATTGCTTGAACTGCCTATTAAAAATGCAGACACCTGCACTCCACCCCACACCTCCTGACTCTGAACTTCTGAGGATGGGGTCCAGAAATCCCCTTTTTTTAAGCAAGTTTCCTGAGTCTTCACCTGCGTTCCCAAGCTTGAGAATCACCTTAGAATCTTTTCTTTCCCCTGAATCACCTAAGTCCTTGCTTGAAGTTTGCCGCACTCGGCTGTGCCTTTCCCGTGTTTGCTCCTCTGTAATGGAACATCAATGATGGAGGGCTTTCTCGCCCTTATTCAAAGACCAAATTGAATCCCAGTTCTTCCAAGAAGCGGCTTTTACAGAAAGAAAATTAGATCACTATATTCTTTGCCCTCCTATCCTTTAACAGCCTCCCTCCCACTTTGAGTAGGACTCCATATTTCAAACCTTTTCAGTGAAATACTCAATTAGCTCCAGCAAGTAACTTCCTCTCTATAAGAGTGTTGGCAGCAGCTTGTACATTTCCAGAAAAAGAGAGTGACCATTTTTGAAGAGTTATACAGTTCCAAGTACATAAAGGCTGTTGTTACATGCTTAGGAAACATAGCTCTGAGTAGACAGCCGTGTTTCAAGTGTGCACATGAAAAAGTCTGTCTGCTAAACTTTTGTTGATGATTACTTTCAAGCTGCATTAGCTAGATGAGAAATATCAATACACTATCAAAGGCAGCTCACCCTGCCAACCATTTCAACATAGAAAGAAGGTTGTCACAAAACTACAAAGTAAACGAATATCTGGAGTAAGGACTGAGAAAAGAGGAAGGGGAGCTTCCTATATTCGGCAATACTTTCTTTTTCCACTCAGGGAGGCACTGCTAGAATTGCTGATTAAATGCCTCAAGTTTGGACCTCTCTAGAAATTCTTTGTTCTTTGAACAGGCTATCGGTTTCTTGCAGCTTCCGGGGTTCAGAATGTAAGTGTGGTATGCCATACAGTAAATTAAGCCTTCTGCTGTCAGAGCTGGAAATAGGAGGGGTGAGGAGAAGGAGGGCTTGATCTCAAGTGATTTTTATTGGCTTCATTTACATCCTGTTTAAGGTCTTCTGAGTAGCTCAAGGTGTCTTATCTCTGGCTACCAGGGGGTATTTTGCAGTCAAAGCAGTTAACATACTTTCTGTCTCCCTCTCCTCCTGTCCCTTTCCCTCAAGCTCTTGTTTTTTTCAAGTCATCTTATCTTATCACACACATCTCTTCAGGCTGAGGAGAACCCATACTTATCAGAAGCAGTGCACTCTATGTTCAGGGCTGTTAAAGACAAATGACAGTTCAAGACAAAAGAAAATCAGTTAACCTCTTCTGCACTCTGTTTTGAAATACTCTGGACTGCCTCACCTTTATCAGTGCTAAGTGGTATCAGAAGTGCCCCTCAAATTTGCATGCATACAGAACATCCCATCTCCCCCATCAGAGTAAGAAGACTAGGGACAAAGTTGCTCCTCGCAGCTGGACACTGACGTCACATAGGCACTTCTGCCTTTATCAGACTCCTCCCCACTCCTAGGTGACTCATCCATGATATCACAGGAAGTGGTACCTTCAAATATCTATAAGGAAAAACAACAAAACCCAGAAACTAAAGGAGAGTAGGGGAAAATGGAGAACAATAGTCAAGAGGTAAGGAACTTTTTCCCAGATACACCTGAATGCTTACCCACGACACCGACATAAACACGAGTGGGCTGTTAGAAACATACGCAGCACGCATCTTCTCTAACAGCAACACAGACACTGTTATTGGAATCTATTAAATCATCACACAATCTGCCAGGGAGCCTGAACGTTGAAGAGCTTGATCTTCTGTTACAAACTCAGCAACGATGGCCCTTGATTCCGAGTACACATTGGAATCGTCCAAAGAGCTTTTAAAATTACGTACTGGATCCATCCTCAGGCCAATTAAATCAGACTCTCCGAGAGTTAAGACCCACAGAGGGTGCAGGCTGGGTTGACAACCACTATCCTAGATTAAACACCCCATGGAAGCTGGTCTAAAAGACAGATTCCACAAAACAAATCTCTCTCTTATCTGGGCTCCCCTACCCCTCGACAGGCAGGCCAGCACTGGGGCGCGTTTTCTGCACTACTTTGTGTCATATGCAATGAACCAGATATTTAAGAAAAAAAAGTTAAAGCAAGGAACACTGAACACTCCAATCACTCACCATTATTACAGGTAAAAGTGCAATATATGAACAGTTATTAGGCGTCTCATCTGTGTGTTTCATACTCCCTTTAAAAATTCCCATCCCTCTTCTCCTTCATACCCCAGCACCCCATGGGCTCCTTTACATTAGTGATAACCCCACACTTTCACCTGCAGTGAAGGCTCTCTTAATTGTCCATTATCTTAGTGTGTCAGCACAAAGGAGCAGGAACAGAATCCTCGTCCAAACGGTTTCACCTCCCTCTCCTGAGAGTGATGCCCTTGTCAAGGCATTAAAGACACGAAAACCTGCCACTTATCAGAATTGTATTTGAATCGAACCACTGTCCTTGAAAACTGTAGGCAGGAGATATTATCAAACTGCACCGCATTGCCAGCTCCAGTTCCATGGTGGCTCGAACAATCTAAAAAGACACTATCCAAAGTTTGCCATGCATTCCTCATAATAGAATTACAGGGAACAATGCAAACATGCTCGCTGATTTTTTTAAGATGGTTAAGTACAAAGAAATGCATGGGTCAGGTTGTTGATGAATACAAATGTAACAGTTCCAAGCCTTAGGACACCTTTGGATGTATACTCACCAAGAAACCAAACCATAAAACTCTTCTAATTACTCCTACCTTCAATTCTTAACAAACATAAGTCAAGGCTATTAAAACTTCACATTTATCTTTGTTATAATGAGGGGGAAAATCTGTACATCTTTAGTGATCCTATGGACAGATTCAAAAACAATGCACATTCTAAAGAGCATTTAAAAACAAAATTGAAAGAAAAAACATTATTTGTAAGTATTCAGGCCAATTTGTGTGCCTTCCACATCTCTGTATGTCCCTCTCACTTTTTATACTTTTTTCTTATTCTATTCAAACCCACACGGCCTTAGAAAAAAGAATTTATGCGTGCCTTTAACAAGTAAACAAGTGTACAAATTAATTCAGAGAGCAGTAATTTTGAAAATTTTCTATGTTTAATGTGCACTGCAGTTAAACTACTTTTTCTGTACAAATTAATTTACTGCATCAGTGATCGATGTTTATGTTTAGGCAATTTTATTTCTCAGTATGGTAAAATTAGACCTAATAGTTGCAACCTGTTATGTCCAATCTGTCACTGAAATTCAAATTGCCTTTTTCCTATTATTCAAGGAGCAATTTGGAGGAATTAAAGCCATCTAAAAACGGAAGACAAACAATTCTCTGTAAGGACGCACTAGCCTGTGTCATCAACCAAATCCACACCCCCTGATCTCTTCTGAGCAGGTTCTTTCAACATGATTTTCCTGAGGTTCTCAAACTTTCACATTTGCCAAGCCACACAAGGGGAAATTTTAGGGTGAAACCAAAAATTTTACCCTACAAGTTTTCAGCCTTCAAGAGACATAATTGAAAGTTCAAAGATTACGGTGTTGACTTCCAAACACCAACTCTCACCTAAAAAACTCCCAACTTTCATGGCATATATATTTGCTACATCCCATTTTTTTTTTTTGGCTTGTTTTGCTTGATCTAGGAATATATTATTTTTTCTTGCACAATGAGTTTAATTTGTAATTTCTTTCTTACTGGGGAGAATTCAATTATTTAGATGCGTAAGATTTAAATTTTGCAGTGATGAATGCTAAAACTGGGAAACAACTAAGGCCTGTTTTTGAACAAATTTTGTTTTGCTTGGTTTTTCTCATTGTTTAGCTATCGAATGTAGTGGGTGATTCTTGTTCTATACTGTGAATACAAAGGACATGCCAAAATGGAGAGAGTGGGAGGGGACACACTGAAAAATTGGTGCAAAGCCATCACAGCCCCTTTGGACGGGCTGCGGAATGTCAAAGCAGGCTACAACTAAAAGGGGACATAATCTGATGAGATTCCACTTCAAATACGCAATGCCATCATGTTACAACATGTTCTCACTAGATTTTGGCTTTCTTCAACAAAAGAACCCCAAATCAACTATTGATATAATCGTCTCTTGGTATGAGAGAATTTCTGAAAATGTTTCTTTTGTAACACTTCCTCCTAACTGCCATCTTCTATTCCCAAGTCTGCCTTTCCCAACAGAGTTTGCACTAATTTTGCGGAGATCACCTCTAGATTTTGGGAATGCTTCATCTGATTAGATAAGCTCAATTTTCCCTTATGGTGAAGTTTCCACATTATTTGTGGAACTCCGAACATTTATATCAAAACAATCATCTTTCTTCACAGTGGTCAATACTGGTTTGACTTTTTTTCCTTGTCCTTTTGTTTAGCTTAAAAAGCCAAATTAAATGGTATCGTGCCTCAATTTCAGTCTACTTAATGTCACATATGGCCTCAGCTTATATACTGTACCAGAACAACTTCATTCCCTCAGGGAAAGAAAAAAGAGACAACTCAAGAGGCATCTCTTCCCAGCTGCTGACACTCTGCCCCACAACTTTCTCTCTAGACAGAAGACGACACAATTAAAAGAGGAAATTACTCGTTCAGAACTGGACATCAAAGCTCAGAGCCACTCTATATCAGCAGAAGATCTGGTGTCAAAATAACTGAAATAAAACTGAAATGAGTATCTTTCTTCGTTTCCTTTCTCACTCTTTCTTTTTCAACTTTTCTATGATCACTTTTTAAATTCTAAGACAAACTCATTTCCTCAGAAGATTGCTTAGATCATCAAGCTGATTAATAATTTTACTTCAAGGCAGGACTGATTAATGTGGATTATTCAACTGATTAATACTGTTACTATATGGCACATCCAAGCGAGCAGTAAGTGTCTTGTTTTCATAAATTTTTTAAAATTATTGAAATAAGTTCTAATTAATGTGACTTGGTCTTAAGTCTAGAGAACTTCGTTGTAATGTAAAATTGAGGACTTAATGATTTTTGGGGGGAGGGGTTTTCTCAAATACCAAAATACTTAGAAAAAGCAAATAAAAACAGAGCATACTGACTCACAGCATTTTTAAACTCAGTTCTGTGATGATACGAATCTATTGTTCACCCGCATAAATTCACTGGTTTCAGAACACCAAACTTACATGTGACACAGACAAATGAACCACCAACACCTTCAACTTCTCACTCTCCCCAAGGTAAGTCCTCACCAGGGTCCACTGGGAAACTCCAAGACTACCTTCCTTCCAACAGTGGTAAGTAAGGAAATCATAGCCATCCTACCCCGCCAGATGCAGGTCCAGGGGACCCCACCATACCCCGGCAGTTTTTACTCTGCCAATGCAGAAATCCTCCTGGTTTCAACTTTCCCAGAGACATTCTAACACACAAGCTGCGTATGCATGTGCACACGTACACACACACACAGTCTCTCTCACCCTTTATACCGCCCCACTTCCAAAGATGAGAGTTCCTTTAAGAGTCACTGTCGGCCGGGCGCGGTGGCTCAAGCCTGTAATCCCAGCACTTTGGGAGGCCGAGACGGGCGGATCACGAGGTCAGGAGATCGAGACCATCCTGGCTCACACGGTGAAACCCCGTCTCTACTAAAAAATACAAAAAACTAGCCGGGCGAGGTGGCGGGCGCCTGTAGTCCCAGCTACTCGGGAGGCTGAGGCAGGAGAATGGCGTGAACCCGGGAGGCGGAGCTTGCAGTGAGCTGAGATCCGCCACTGCACTCCAGCCTGGGCAACAGAGCGAGACTCCGTCCAAAAAAAAAAAAAGAGTCACTGTACTTATAGCTACTTCCCCCACAGCAGTCCTTGCTTTCAGGAAGCCTAAGACTTCGCAGAGACTCTGACTGCCACAACTTCAGCTTCCCCCGTCTGCCACTCCTCCTGTTCTACAGGAGCCAGGAAAGGTGCTATTCCCAGTGCTCATGAAATGTAGGAAAAAGGACCCAGAGTCTCTGTTCTGGCAGTGAATCCTGGGGAAATGCAAGTCTCATTTCTTTAATGAATACTCAGAATTCAAATTCTCGTCTAAACGGTGCTTACAACTTACTGTTGTTCCAGCAGTCTCTAACACAAACCAGAGGTATCTTCATGTGAACTGCAAAACACAATCCCCTCTAAGAGGAGAAATTCCAACAGGTACTCTCCTCACAGATGATTTTTTTAAGTGTCTCTTCTGCTGGTCGTGACTACGAGCACAGCTATTAGGTTTCTGTCTCCTCACCCCATTGCTGGGGACTTTGTGCAGTTGACAAACTGCATAGCTGCATTCTGTGGCCGTTTTCTACCAACCTTATATATTTAAAAATATATATGGGCTGGCCCTAAAATGCAATTCACACTTACTGCACTGCTCCATTGGAAAATATGTGGTGCATTCCAAGAAACCAGCTTATTAAATAAACTTTTGGGAGATAATCTGTTTATAAGCTGGGGACTGCCTGTATTTTAACTGGTGGTTTTGAAAATAGAGGAAAACAAATGAATCAACTTTGCTATAGCAAATTTTCATTGATCTCATTTTTGCAAGGTTGTTTAGCCTCAGCATTCCTGTTCTGAGGAAAAGAATTTTTAAAATCCCATGAATTTTATCGTGAGTCATCAATGAATACCTTTTAGAATGCATAATTTCTTGACTACACATCTTTGAATTCATGCTTTTTATTAATAAACTATGCTTTAGAGCGGCTGTAGGTTCACAGCAAATTGAGCAGAAAGTACAGGGATTTCCCATATAGCCATGCCTGGACACATGCATAGTCTCCCCTATTATCAACATCCCCCACCAGAACGGTACAATTGTTACAACTGATGAACCTCCATTGACACATCATTATCACCCAAACACTCATATGCTTTTTAGTCTAAGCTTCATGCGTTCACTGTGCAGCTAGGCAGATGATGCAAGACAGGGAAGAAGGTGGCTCACTTGAGACAAAACAGTCCCAGTTGCTTTTGTAACTTGTATTCAAGTCTATTCATTCACTATCTTACCCATTTGTTCATCAAACGAGCATTTTGCTAGGCACCGGGATCAAAGGTGTATGAAATGTGATTCTTCACCCACTCTTGGTTTTCTGTAACTATGTACAGAAGTATTTAAAATACACTTTACATTTTATTACATTTTTCAAAGGCTTACGCTTGGCCGGGTGTGGTGGCTCACACCTGTAATCCCAGCACTTCAGGAGGCTGAGGCAAGAGGATGGCTCGAGGACTGGAGTTCAGGACCAGCCTGAGCAACACAGCGAGACCCATCTCTACAAAACGTTTAAAAATTAGCCAGGTGTGATGGTGCTTGCCTGCTGTCCCAGCTACTCAGAAGGCTGAGGCGAGAGGGCTGCTTGAGCCCAGGAGTTTGTTTGTTTGTTTGTTTGTTTGTTTGTTTGTTTGTTTTTTGAGGCAGAGTCTCGCTCTTTTGCCTGGGCTGGAGTGCAGTGGCAGGATCTCAGCTCACTGCAAGCTCCGCCTCCCGGGTTCACGCCATTCTCCTGCCTCAGCCTCCCGAGTAGCTGGGACTACAGGCGCCCGCCACCTCGCCCGGCTAGTTTTTTGTATTTTTAGTAGAGACGGGGTTTCACCGTGTTAGCCAGGATGATCTCGATCTCCTGACCTCGTGATCCACCCGTCTCGGCCTCCCAAAGTGCTGGGATTACAGGCTTGAGCCACCGCGCCCGGCCTGAGCCCAGGAGTTTTGAGGTTACAGTGAGTGCCACTGCACTCCAGCCTGGGTGACAGACAGAGTGAGACTTTGTCTCTTAAAAAAAGAAAGAAAAAAAAGTCCTATGTTCTTTATGAAAAAAAAGCTTGAAAATAGCTCTAAATGAGTTTGTTCCTCAAAAGCTATTACACTTCGCATTTTGTGAATATTCATAACGTAGAAGTTCCCTTTGTTTCAGTGCATATAACGCCATAAGCAATTGTAGGGATAGATTAACTTTCTAAAATAGCCAAGAATCATTCTCTTTTATAGATTTGTTTTTCGTTTGATCCTACTTTCTTTTTTCCCCCATCCAACTAATCTGTTCACTATATTTTTTACTGTTGTAGACAAAGACTTATCAAAACCCCAAAATGTAGCTACTATTGTTAAGACTATTCAGTTACTGCTTTGGGCTCTTTGGCATCACTCTTCTTTCCACCACCCTTCACCCTCTCTTAAAGTAACATTTTGCTTTCTGGTGAATTTTCCAGTCTCATCTCTGGGCTTGCTAACATTGCTAACATGTTACCTTCGAGCCAATTTAATGTGAGCATTGATTTCCTTTCCCCACCTAAGAGAGGATTCAGTTCAATTATTATTGATGTTTTCTCTCTTCCCTTTGTCACCTCTCTTGCCCAAAATCTTGACCATAGTCTTTCCTTGGGCTGTGGTCACATGACCTTGTGTTTGCCATCCCACAAAAGGGGTTCCATAGTGCTTCTCATCCTAAGGACTCTCCTGGTGGACAATACTCATTCCCAGACTAGTTATTTTTACCTAATATCCCATTGGAACAAAGATAATTTTGAAGCCCACTGAATGAACTAGTGAATACATTTTCAGGTATGTTCTAGCTACCACCCCAGTCCTGCTCTTCTGATGTATTCATCAATTCAATAATGATATTCCGATGACCCATTTATGAATGAGACCCAGAAGAGGCACCACAGATACAAAGTTGACCAAGACACAATACATGGTTACATTGAATCGTTCGCTGACTAATGAATGGGAGAGGCACACATGTAAACATATGATTACAACACAAGAAAATCAGGGAATGTAATAGACCCCTCTACAGAAATGTTGTGGGTGTTCTGTGGAAGAAGCACCAAAACAATCTTGTAGAATATATAGTAGCCACCAAGGATATGTTCTTTGAGTTGAACCTTAAAGAATAAGCAGGAGTTTTCCAGGTAGGAAAACAACAGCATGTACAAATGCAAACATTTGTGATCAGGGAATCAATACTGGTGTAAAATGACTACAAAGAGGAACTTGACTTTGGCTGCACACTAAAATTGCCTGGAGATCTTTTAAAAATATTGATGCTTCTACTCCACTCCTAGAAATTCTTATCACATTGGACTAGAGGTGAAGTTTAGATTAGTATTTTTTTGAAGTTTCTCAGGCAACACTACAGCCAGGTTCAAGTGCCACTGGACTAGAACACAGAATTTGTGAGAGGAGGTGGAGCCCGATCATGATGGCTTAGGGCCTCGAGCTTATTTGCAGGCAGCAGAGAGAGAGCTGTTGAAAGACTTCGGTCAGCAGAGATGGTTTCCACCAGAGCCCTCTGGAGTAGGAGGGACTGGATGAAGGCTAGAGGCAGGGAGTCCACTTACAAGGCTATGGCAATGGTCCAGGTGAGAGGCAAAAAAACCTAACGTAAAGGAGTAGCCCAGTGATAGAGTGAAAGAAATGCATTCATTTGTTTAGAAAAATAGATCCAAAAGACTCACTGACTAATTACATATGATGAGGGAAGGAGAAATGCCTGTAATGTCTCTTCCTCCCAAGTTCCCTTCCATTTGTCCACTATTGTCACTATATGGTTGGTTTACTGCAAATGTTTGCCAAGAAGAGTATTAGGATAAAATTCATAGTTTTGAATCCAAATGTCAGAAACAATAGGACTCAATTCCAGTGTTACAGATTGCGTTTCTACTTAAAGCCTGCTATCTTGACACCACACACACACACGCGCACACACACACACATACGTCTCATAGGAAGGTTAAAAGAAGACTCCATGTTGGCTGGATTAGAACAAAGTAGGCACCCTTATAAAAAAGGAGTTTGACATGTATGTCTCACGGACTCTAGGTCAGTAACAACACCTCTGAATCTGAAATACAATGTTATACACCAATGGAACATTACCTAGGAAGAACACCTGCAAAAATGACAACAATATTGAAGCAAGAATGATTCTACATGCTAACCTGCCTTTCGGCCTGCCTCTCCTGGAAAAGACTTGGCAACAGTGAATGTATATTATGATGTTATCAGTTATGTAGTGGCGGTTTCAAAATGTAAACTTCTTCATCATGACATTAAGGCAAAGATAACCTTATGGTTTTCTAAATAACAGGAGCTGGCATATTAATTTGAAAAGCTATGTTGATATTTAAAACAATCCTCTTATTCTGTGTACTTTTCTAGCTTTATTTAAAGAACTTTATCTTTATCTAGATAAAGAACCCTTTACATACCTTTCCCATTTATTTCAATAATTAGTCATTAACAACAGTGTAAACATGTAAGACCTTGTAGGCATTGGCGTATGCACACAAATTTCCTTCTGCCAGACAGGGATACAATTACAAGTGTGTACTTATTTAAAACTCAAGTACTGAGCACTATTATAATCACTAAACACTGAGAACCTACTAAATGCTTAATCTATTGTAAGACAGGTTAACAAACTACAGCTTATAGGCCAAAAGCTCTTGCTTTTGTAAATAAAGTTTTATTGGAACACTGCCATTCTTATTCATTAACATATTGAATATGAGTTGTTCAACGCAGCAGAGTTGACTGGTTGTGACAGAATCCATATGGCTCACAGAACCTCAAATATTTACTATGCTGACTTCCATAATAAAAGTTTGACAATGCTTGAACTATAGCATTGTCATATATTAACAACCCTCTCTCACATACCAAGAATAAATGTTTATGGGTTTATGGCACCATACTTCTTTCCTTCCTTTGTTTTTGGAGACAGAGTCTTGCTCTGTCGCCCAGGCTGGAGTGTATTTCCGCTCACTGCAAGCTTCGCCTCCCGGGTTCACACCATTCTCCTGCCTTACCCCTAGTCCCGAGTAGCTGGGTCTACAGGCGCATGCCACCACGTCTGGCTAATTTTTCCTTTTTTTTTTTTTTTTTTTTTTTTTGTATTTTTAGTAGAGACGGGGTTTCACCATGTTAGCCAGGATGGTCTCCATCTCCTGACCTCATGATCCGCCTGCCTCAGTCTCCCAAAGTGTTGAGATTACAGGTGTGAGTCACTGCACCAGCCCTTTACTTTCTTTTTCTTTCTTTCTTTTTTTTTTTAAGATAGTCTTGTTCTGTCACCCAGGTTGGAGGGCAGTGGCACGATCTTGGCTCACTGCATCTTCTGCCTCCTGGGTTCAAGTGATTCTCGTACCTCAGCCTCCCAAGTAACTAGAATTACAGGCTCACCGCCACCATGTCCAGCTAATTTTTGTGCTTTTTAGAGATGGGGTTTTGCCATGTTGGCCAGGCTGATATCGAACTCCTGACCTCAAGTGATCTGCCCACCTCAGCCTCCCGAAGTGCTGGGATTACAAGCGTCAGCCACCATTCCTGGCCTTCTTTACTTTCTATCTCTGTTGTCTTTGCTAAAACAAAATAATTGTATTCTGCCTAAAATTTACTAAAATATTACACTTGCAGGGGACACAGGCTGAAAGCTGATAATCATATTCTGAAATAACCAATATTTTAACATTACATAAATTTAACTCTGCTAATGACTGTGAAATAATTTTCCTTTTTTTTTTTCTTGAGACGCAGTCTCGCTCTGTCACCCAGGCTGGAGGGCAGTGGCGCGATCTCGGCTCACTGCAAGTTCTGCCTCCCGGGTTCACACCATTCTCCTGCCTCAGCCTCCCGAGTAGCTAGGACTACAGTCGCCCGCCACCACGCCCGGCTAATTTTTTTTGTATCTTTAGTAGTGACAGAATTTCATCGTATTAGCCAGAATGGTCTCGATCTCCTGACATTGTGATCCGTCAATGAAAAATGTAAAATCATTTTCAATTTGTTCATTGCTCTTTAAGTTACATAATCTCACACTCTTTCCTACTAAGCAAGGCTGTTTTTAGAATCTGTTGTATATTACTTAGCTGTCTGGGACTGGGTGGCCGAAAAGAGCCATCCCTCAGCTTTCAGCAATTATCCAATACCAGATACAAAAATTATCATCAGCAACTTGTTTGCCATATTTTTACTGTGGAATAGATATGAAGTAAGCTATTTTTCCTTGGTTTTGGTCCTTCTTCTTTAAAACTGTCATATTTTAAATTGGTCAGAATTTGTTCCTTTTACTCCCATAAGAATGACTGCAATATGCATGAATTTCTGCCTTCAGCAAGACTGTAACAATCTTTCACCTATTGGCCTTAGAGATTAACGTCTGTATGGGTGCCAGATTCTTCAGAAACTAGCTGCCAAATGTGTTATCTTCCAAACAGTGAACTCTGATCTTATCATTCCCTTTTGAAAAATGCCCCAGAATTTAGGAAGCCATCCTGTTGATATGTGAACTACATACATTTTACAGGCTTTGGCTTCGATTTCCCTCAAACACAGTAATTTCCGTGGTCTTTTCCAATATATCATTTAGCCATCTTGAAATTTAAAATGTCTTATGCAAAAATCATGTCTCTCCAATTGGTTAAAAAATGATGGTGAGGGTAAGAGATTCTTTAGTGATTTATTCTTAAGTGAAACGTTAAGAAAAATGTATTCAAAGTGGAAATACATTCCATGAAATGTTAAATTTTAGATTTGCAAGTATCCATATACATGTTTGACATCATGTAAACGAAACACTCAAATAAATGAGGTCTGTCTTTCTTCCACCACTTGGGTTTTCTAAAATAAAAATGACAAATATTATTTCCCATGTAAGTCTTTAAAAGGACCTATCTGTTTTCAAACGACAGATCTTAATTCTTTACTGCAGTTTTGTAGGGGGAAAATGCCGATTTGCTATATACCATCAGGATATCACAAATAACAATGCTTGGTGGTCAAAATGAAACAACAGCATTCGATGGAACCGGCTTTTCTTTTTCCCTTCTCATTTCTATTTGCCAAACCGCCTGCTCTGCTTTTTATGTAAAACTGCAGATGTCTTCTTATTAATCAAGATTCTAATACATTCCAGATGAATAAACAACTTCGGCACTACAGCACGTACCATTCTCCTTAAACCCAGGATTTATTAGAATTGCCCAGTCCAGGATCTCTTAACTTTAAAAAGATGGTTTATTGTCCTATTCCTACAGCAGGGGCCTAATAAATGCACTGAAACTATGACTTTGTCCCTTTGCAATACAATATTCAAAGAGATTTCCAGCCCTACAGTGTAACATTATCCAAATCCTTTGAAACCCTAAGTAGTTTGCTCAAACTCAATCATCCATATACAGAAATCATAGACAATCAATACAAATGCAATGTGTTAGTGATGACATTAGAGAAAAAATGTCCCAGAACCCTCTGCAGTATGCGCCACTACATTCAGCATCCACTATACAGGCCAATGTGGCAGCCGCAACATAAAGCTCTAATTAAAAAGCACTCTTTTGTGAACAGCTAAATATTTTGATTTTGAACCTTTCCTTATACAAGGAATAATTCAGGGAAAATTATCTACACACATGGTATTGATTAACTCAGGGCTGTGACTTCTCTGATTTCACACTGGTGATAGTTCAATGGGAGTTTACCATGTAATTTACCCAATCAAAATATGTTCAAGAACTGATATTTAAAAATTAAATTCTGCTCCACAATCATTATTTTATGTATTTCTACTTGTACCGTTTTCAAGCTAAAGGAAAATAGGTCTTTCTCTATGTAATCAAAAAGAAACAGGACAGGGAAGTAATAATAAGGTGTAAAAGCACATATTATAGCAATGTATGTGGCTAATAGCTTTTGTACAGCATTAGCACCCCTCTTACTGCTCCCAGTTTACTAATGTTCTTACTAATACTGGACTCCTAAGGGGGGTTCTATAAATAAGACATTTATATAGAAAACTAGGAAAATATGAAAGGTTATAATATTAACATACCAAACTCATTTTTAATTAAAGAAATAAAAAAGCCCAGTCTTTAGGGGGTTTGGGAAAATAAGGTAGTCAAATGAGACCAATTAACTTCATTAGCTTCTGCAAATACCTAGTTTTCTAACACATTCCTATTTTTCCATCTGCTCCACAGTTAAATGTGTCTACAAATTAACATTTTATTTATGATTCACGTTCTGATTCATAAAAACTATGCATATATTCTACAAAAATTTAATACTTCATGGAAAAATACAGAGGATTACATTGCAACTTATTTACCTTTTGTTTTTTTTTCCTGAACAAAGCCATCCAGATCATAAAATACCATAGGCTAGGAAATCAGCTGCACACTTCCTAGTTCCTTCTGTTTTTAACACAAGATATTTTCCCTGGATATATCTGAAGAAGTTAAAATTGCTGCCTTTTTTATGTCCTCCTTTTTTATTCTCATCTCATAGTAAATGGCAAAGGAGTTTCTTATTCAGTATCTTACACACTTCTCCCCACTTTGGCCTGACATTCACATTAACTTCAAACCCCATAGCGCATCCATAATGTGCTAGAAATGCTTTCTCTCTGAGTTTTAAATGTTGTGCAAGTGCCTGTGCTTTCTGCTGGTTTATACAGGACAGCAAAGCTTTCAAAATATGTTGCAGGGATAAACAAAAATCAGCGTGGTTAAAGGGTGTATGCTAATTCCATTTTAAGTACTTATCAAAACCTTATCCATAAGACAAACCAACTTCCTTCACACAGTAGTTACTACCATTCAACTGTTCTTCAACTGAGAACACAGGCACTTTTACAAGTGGACTCAAGTGTTATTTAATTTAACTTCTATAAGTAACTCTTTATCCCTTGCTGACATGCCATTTTATTATTTTATTATTTACAGCAGTACTTGTTCATAAATCAAATCCATACACCTCTTAAGATAACAGCAAAACACAAAAAAGCAGAAAAGAATTTTCCTTTTGAATCCAATAATTCCAAGAATATGTGTTTCTACAAACTATCATGTTGGTCCCTGGCACAGGCCTTTTCTGACTGGGCACCAGACCCCCTAACCCCTGAAGTATAAATCACTACTGTATTTCCATTTCTCTGCACTGCCACATTCCTGGGACATTACTGATCTTAAAGGGAAGCCTGTCACATTCAGGAAAATTCAGGGGAAACAATTGGAGTTTAAAAGAATTCGACTCATTATATTTTTGTGGCTTGTACTAACTACTTTTACCTTCTATGTAGCAAAATTGAATATATTAATTTGATCTCCTTTAAAATTAGTTGGGGTGCTCAAAGTGGTGTGTGTATTTGGGATTTTAAATTTTTTGAATAAAAAGACTCCATATTTCCTGGGGAAAAGACAAGTTTCCATCTAGATTTTGTGCTTCAAAAAATGTATTTGCTAACATACAATGGAGCTGTCATAAGTCAAAGTTCAATGAGAGCCAGCATTTGGATAATAAAAATATGGTTAATAAGAAATGATTAGCATGTAATTTGCTCACGTCCTCTGGAGAAATACAGAGATAAATTGGAAATCAGTATTAAGGGCACTGCACAACACAGTATTGGTTTGAACTACACCAATAGGGTATAGTTCAATAGCAGATAGATTTCACACTGGTGATAGTTTAATGGGAATTTACCATGTAATTTACCCAATCAAAATATGTTCAAGTACTGATATTTAAAAATTAAATTCTGCTCCACAATCATTATTTTATGTCTTTCTACTTGTACCATTTTCAAACTAAAGGAAAATAGGGTTCAACAGCAGATGTGGGGGGAAACTATTTGCAAGCACCTTACACTTCTCTTGGATAATTTTTACACATGATATGAACTCAAATACTTGTCCAACTCTTCAGTTACTTTGACTATGCAGTGGTCTTACTTGGCATGAATAAGGTCTGATGCTGTCACAGAGAAAAGTACAATTTTACAGCTGGAAGCAGCATCAGAAACCAGTTTGTCCAGCATGTTGTTATTCAGCCCAGAGAAATTAAGTTCTTTGCCTAAAGTCCTATAATAGTAATGAAGTCTTTTCATTTTGGGTTCTAGGCTCTACATCAAACTTCACCAGGAGATATGGATACTGGGGAATAATTGTGGGACAGTAAAGGCTGGCTGCACCATGCAATAAAAATCAATGAAGTAAGGTAAATGCATTACAAAGGATGTATTCAGTGGTATATACTAACTTTGTCTTAAAGGTACAAGCATGTGTACTACCTAAATTAACATATTTCAATCCCATGTTGATAGGGTCAAACTACATCAATCAGGTAGAAAAAAATGTTCCCTAGCAATAAAATAACAACATGTCCATCAGCTATTACCCAGGACAGCTGTCTATAATTTTGATTTTAAACCAAATTCTCACCTATCTACAGCCTAATATCTTTTAAAATCCATTAAGTTTCTTCTTTGCAGATGCTGGTTGATTTGTGGTTGTGGCTAATTTACAAAGTCCTTTTCCCTGGTAGTTTACCAGATCAAGGTACCTTCTATAAACCCAACCTGAATCAATATGGAGTAATACAGGAGGTGAGTTCCTGAGCTCTCCTAGACATAAAAGAAGGAAGCAAGATAAGAACAGGGAATGGGCCTGTTACCCATGGGAGCAGCCCACTGTAGAAATGGACTTGTCTTCTCTGAATCTTATTTGATACCCACTGTTTTCCACTGAGGTTTATGTAGCATGTTTGATTACAGATCTTTGTCCCTAGATTTCTTCTCCACCTCACCTTTCTTTTCATATGCAGACCCTTGGACTTCTATAATGGAATGGTGCCACCCCTAAGAAAGAGTCTGAAAAATGAAATAGCACAGTGAAAACCCCCAGTAAATGTTATGCAAATTTATCATGAGTTAAGCCAGAGGTATAAATTTGCTACATTGTGGAAAGGCTATAAAACAGCAATTTGTCTTACTGTATGTGCAATTTTAATGTATTCCAAAGCATGTGTATTGTCTATTTCTATTATCCAGATCATTCAAACTTTTAAGTGCAAAGTAAATATAAAGCGTTGCCTTTTTAATAATATGCAGTTGTAGCATATGCTTTTCTTGTTTTCTACCTCCAGTGTGGCCCAGAAACACATAATTGCTGCTTTTACTCATGTTATCTGATCATTACACAAAACATGAACCTGTTTGAGATTACTTTACATTTTTACAATTATTATTGTTAACAGCTACTTTCACTGTTCTGGAAACAATTGAGAATTTTAGTAGGTAATGGGTTATACTTCTTAATACTTTACATACAAAGCAAAAAGGAAAGTGGAAAGTTTAACTTTTTTCCTTCCAATTTGACTGCAACCACCTTTCATAAAATTACCAATATAATCACTACATAAGAATGCATAAAGTGCTCTTGGGTTCTTGTTTTTCAGATATGTAGTAAATGGCCGGGCGCGGTGGCTCACGCCTGTAATCCCAGCACTTTGGGAGGCCGAGGCGGGCGGATCACGAGGTCAGGAGATCAAGACCCTCCTGGCGAACACGGTGAAACCCTGTCTCTACTAAAAATACAAAAAAATCAGCTGGGCTTGGTGGTGGGCGCCTGTAGTCCCAGCTTCTAGGGAGGCTGAGGCAGGAGAATGGCGTGAACCTGGGAGGCGGCGGAGCTTGCAGTGAGCCGAGATCGCGCCACTGCACTCCAGCCTGGGTGACAGGGCGAGACTCCATCTCAAAAAAAAAAAAGATATGTAGTAACTGAATGTTATTTTTCTATATATTCTTTCCCTGCTCTTTTATTTCTGATATAAAGGAAATAAATATTTTAATCTACACAAGTCACTTGCATTCAATATTACGACACATTTGCTTCACTGATTTATCAATTTGTTCAATCAACAAAAACCTACTGAGTACCTACCATGATGAGGCACTGTGATAGAGGCTAAGAAGATATGAAGATGAAAATGACCCAGTCATTGATCTCAAGTCTCATAACATAGTATCAGCTCACAATTTAGTAGAGTGAAGCGTGTGACTCAGCAATGCCATTTCTGGACACATACCCCAAAGAAATGAAAGCACAGTAGTCTCAAGGAGACAGTATGTGCACCTCCATGCTTACTGCAGCATAATTCACAAGACCCAAGAGGTAGAAACAACCTCCCATCATGAATAATGATGAATGAATGGATAAATGTGGTATATACACACATCAGATGAATGGATAAATAAAATGTGCTGTATACGGATATACAACGGGATATTATTTATCATTAAAGAAGAAGGGAATATTGTCACATGATGTAACACATATGAACCTTGAAGGCATTAAGCTAAGTGGAAAGTGCCAATATGAATAGACAAATACCATATGATCCCACTTATATGAGGCACCTAGAGTAGTCAAATTCATAGACACAAAACACAGAATGGTATTTGCCAGGGGCTGGGGAGAGACAGGGATGCGGAATTACTTAATGAGTATAGAGTTTCAGTTTTGCAAGATGATAAGAGTTCTGGAGACTGGCTGCACAAATGATGTGAATGTACATAATGCTTAAAAATGATTTGGATATGTGAAATTGTATGTTATGTATACTTTACCATAATTAATTTTTTAAATTTAGCAGTTATAAAACATATGCAACTATGAAGCAAACAAAAGCATAAATGCCTTAAAAGAAGACAGTGATGATTCCAAGGAGAGAGAGGTTATGTCAGGTTGGAGTATGCAGTTGCACTCAAAATGGAGCATTTCAGACGGGTTTGTGACAGAAGTAGAGTTTCTGACTCTACCCTCAAGACTTTAAGGCTTGACAAGAGGCCCCCTACAGGAGCGAAGTGCAGGGAAGGGATCCCAGAGGCCAGATAATTCTGAAAAGCCTCTTAGTCTGCAGTTCTTTGTGAGGAAATGGGACAATCTAAGGAAGAAAGACAAGAACAGAGCTAGGAAGGAGAACAGTATTGGGTCAGAAATACAAGTGTGTGTGCAGCTGAAGGAAAAAAAAAAACTGAGTTCACTATGGCAGAACAAGGTGTAGAGCATCTCACAGAGGACAGGTGGTTAAATGGTTCAGATTTATTGAGCATGCCATTGGACAGAGTTCTGAAGAGGGCCATGGCAAAAAATACTTCAACAAAGGCACCACAGTGTAGCTAAAAGAAAGGAACATTCTGGGTGAAGTCAAAAGCACAAGGAAAGGCAGAGATGAGAAAGTCTAGTAGGAAATGAGGCTAGATAGGGAGCCTACAGTAGATCATTGGGGTAGCAAGGCAGGATGGGACTCCCTGGGTAAATACACTGGACTCATAGTTTTAGGAACACTTCTGTTGCTTGGAAGAAAATAGAATTGACCATCAACTTAAGTAACATCTAAGTTCCCTCATTTAACTCACAAACTATAATGATTTAAAAGATCTACTTTAGAAAGGAGCACTGAGTTCATACCCATTTCCATCTATTTTTTCAATTTAGTTGTCATGATGGGCTATTAAGTTTAACGTAAATATCAAGCTAAGAGTGGGTTTTAGTAGTGAGACCCCTGGACAACCAGGAAAAGAAGCCTGGGCTCAAATAACACATTGCTTCAACTTTTTATGTGACCTTAAATACATAACTTCCTGTTTGAACCTTTGTTTCCTTTCTTGGTAAGTTCAAAAGGGACTAGATTTCTATACTGTTTCCTATCCATGAAGTTCTAATATTCTATGACTGTCTCAAGGTGGAGGGTAAACTGCCTGAGAGTCAGAAATCCATTCGTAAGGGATATTCCCTGTTCTCTGCCTGCCAGCGGCTACATGGAGCACCTAAAGGCAAAAGGAAAATAGAAAACAATTGCCTCCTGTACTCGCAGGTCTTGGAACCTCTTCTTCACTTTCCAACTTGTCAGAGACGCTTGTTGAGTATCGAAAGCATATTTTCAAATTCCTTGTATCTCAGCCTTTCTGATTGGAAGAGACATAAAGGAAGAGTTGTGACTTTCAAGTCTTGGGAAAAGGTACATATCCCATTATGACCGGTGAAGCTCAACAACTTTCTCACGTCTCTTCAACTTAGTTTTCTTTTTTCTCCCTCAATATTTTGTATGAAGTCCCAGAAGACAGTATTCACAGACACACATGCACATGTGTGCACAAATACACATACAGACGTACACACACCCTTCACACTTAAAAAATAAAATTTCTTTTGATTTATCTGCCATTTGGAGTTATACATGTAGTATTCCCTTCTGTATGTATGGGCTATAGATTAAATAAAGACAGTTCTATACTACATTATTGATAACAAGAGGCACTCTCATAATTGATAATAATAATAATATTAAAAGGTAAACACCACTTCCTGTTCATCACCTTCTCTGTTTTCAGAAAAAAAGTCACTTGCTTTGTTTCACATTTAGTAGCTGTTATTGATGATAAGGTTTGGATAATACCACTGGAGAATTGCTTTTATTCCAGCAAGACAGCATTCTTAGAATATGCCCATAGACTATTACAAAATGTACAGCTTGCCCAACATGAATCACAGTGATAGGATTAGGCCCAAAGGGAGCTATGACAACTCTCTACAAGTAACTGAAAGGTGCAAATGGCAGGGAGGGAAAAGAATTATTTAAAGAGGTCCGAGGTGTATGTGAAGAGGGATTAAATTAAGCAAAGGAAAATTCAGGTTTTATATCAAGAAAAAATTCCTAATGGCAATATGTTAAAAGAATAGCTTCCCAAGAAATGTGTCGGAAGCTGAGATGCTGGAGGGAATTTTAACTGTAACTGAAACAATACTGGAAATAGACCATAAGGACAGAAGCCCATGCCGCTGAGAGATGAGCTTGTTGACCCACCAGCTTTCCTATCTTCTTTTCTATCATGCTATGGATTTTTCTGAAGAAAATAAGAGATTAAAGACTGAGAACTAGACTACCAAAAATGACACTGGAGATATGTGGACTCTCTATTTATAAAATAAGACCACTTCTGTGGGTTTCCTATGGGCTGCCTCTCCATCTACCATAATAAGGTAAGTGAAAATGTTCTCCAAACACAGGGTATCATTTAGGTATAAAATATTATAACAAAAATAATAGCTGTCATCTACTGAGTAATGACAATGTGCCAGGCACCCTGCTACATGCTTGATATATGTCATGTCATTTACATTTCACAAAAACCTGTGAGCTTTCACAGATGAGAGAACCAAGACCTAATATGTGCCTAAGAACAGAGTTCATAAGTAGTGGAAGATTTGAACCCATGTAGTTAGAGGTCAGTGCCTGAGCTCTCAATTCCTGAGCTCCTTTCAACAACATGGCTGCTAAGAAAGTTCACACCAGAAAGAGAAAGCTAATCTTTTTTTTTAAATCTTTTTACTCAGCCTAGGTACCAGGAGGGATCCCTGAAAAGCAGGTTACTCCTCGGCCGATGTAGGATCAAATCATGAGCTTATTTTAAATTGGCCCATTCTAGGTACAGTCTTGGCCAAGTTTGGATTTGTAATTTAGCAGAAAATAAACTTTTGAAGCAGCCTTTGATTCAATTCTTGTGACTCTTGTGAAATAAACCTTCTTAAGACTGAGTTATGGGATCAATTTGCTTCAATCCAACAAATATGTACACTGTGATGCACTCAAGGGGCTAATAACTAGCTGTGGATCAGATTAGTTCATCTCCAAAGTAGTTGGAGAGGGCACCACAGGCATAAACTTCCAGGAGCAGAGGTAAGAAGAGAGCGGAAAGGAGTAGAGAGGAAAACAGAAACAGCAACAGGAGGGTGGAGTCAGGGTCCAGGTGAACTAGAACTTCAAGACGACCATTCCTCCCACGCACTGTGCAATAAAGATCTGTTGAGTGCCTACCATGTGCCAGGCCCTGGGAACACAGCAGTCAATGGTATTTCAGACTTTACAGAGCTTCTGGGATAGTCAGAAGACAGACATCATCCAACAGCCGTTCACAGAGAAAGTGGCCGTGGACATATCTAGACTGCAGCTCGGTGAAGGCCTCCCAGATGGAACAACCCTTAAACTAAGAGGAAGAAGAGGAGGAGATGGACTCTAGACAGAAGACACAGCATGAGGACAGGCCAAGGAAGGAAAAGTGCTTGGTCAGTTCAAGGAATAGAGAGCAAGTAGGGCTAGCAGAGCAAACAAGTGGGAGGCTGGGGAAGAGAAAGCTACAAGATTCTGCACAGGCAAATTACGTAGGGAGTGTAAGGTGCATAAAGGACTCTGAAGTTCATTCAAAGAGCCTTGGGAAAAACTGGGAGCTTTTAAGCATGAACTGATTTGGTTCTAAGACAACATAATAGTAAATGCCAAGGTCTTCTGATTCAGACACATCCTGGGTTCAAATCTCACTTCTGTCACTTATTCACTACATGCCCCTATGTCTCATAGAAAAAAAAAATGCTAAAACAAAACAAAGCAAACAAAAACTAAATAAATAAAACCAATGCCTACCTCTCCTAAGGTTGGCCAGAAGGATTAAGTAAGCTAAGGTTGGTAGTTTAGTGCATTTCTGGAAATGTGGTCAGCATTAAAAAGAACAGGGAGCAACATAAAATGGACATGTAAAGTATGGGTGGGGTGGTCGGTCAGAGCATGGGATGTGGAGGAAGAAAACCTTAAGCAAGTTACTTAACCTTTTCTTCAGAACCTCAGCATCTTCATCTGGAAAACATGTTTCAACTTCATGGATTTCTTTTAAAAATTCAATGGAAAAAAATATATATATTATATCTAGCACATAGTAAGTACTCACTAAATTATTATTACTATTGCTAGTAATAGTAACAATATACAGTATTATTCACAAAACTTCACAAAACTTTATGCTTTTTGGCATGTTACTCCAAAAAAAGCAGTGGATTTCCTACTACGATAATTACTCATGTGTCTTATGTATTCTTACTGAACTCTGTGGTGCTGAGAATATTTTCTCAGCATTATATTATCTCTTCAATCTTCAAAATCCCCAGGAGACTCACAGGTACAAATGAAAATACTGATGCACGTGGAAAGTAAAACTGCATAAGGAACACAAGAAGGAAAATATAGGTCACCAGAGTTCAACTAAAATGTAACTGTTACTCTATAAATAATAGATAGCTTTCTTAAAATTAAGGCACAATTTCAACAGGGTGAAATACAAAAACCTGGAAACCTTTTCTTCCGGATACTTCATAAAGCAAGATCCTTCTCTGCTTTTGCCTGTCAGTTTCCAGGCTTCCAGAGTGTCACTGCAGTGCTACAGTGCGGTGGTTCAAGTATGAACCGGAGGGTCTGAGAGGAAATTTGCATCTCTGGGAATTCATGTCCAGAGTCCTCCTCAGTTTGGCCAACATCAGCTGCATCAGAGCACCTCCAGTTACTAACAAAACAGAGACTCTGGGGGCAAGTGAGTTAATACATTTTAGACCTAACTAAACACCTGACCTGTTTGATTAGCAGGAGCTAGGGGATGAGCTTTAAAACTCCGTGCTCGAACTTGATTCTGAACTCAACTTCCTTCTTGTTCCTAGAGTACTCCATACCCTCTGCAGTTAATGAGACTGATTCCCTGCTCAATTTTATAATTTAATGCTATTTGCCATCCTTGTCACATAGTATACTTGGCACATGAAAGGGGCCTAAGAAGGGTTTGTCTACTCGGTGAATGAGTCCATCATTCCAACTTCTCTATCACAACATGTATCTTACTTTCCTATACTTATGATAGTCAGGAAGAAAAATAAAAAGCCAAAAGAATTTATTTGATTTCTTCCTCCTCTCCCTCCTTCCCTTTCTATCTATCCTCTTTTTCCTTCTCTCTCCTTTCTCTCCTCTATTTTCTCTCTCTGTGTATATGCTTTTATTTGATTTTTTTTTTTTAACTTTTAAAAGCAACTCAATGAAGAGATTGAGCAGAGGCTGTCCAGTCTCAGAAACGGTGGTTTCCCCTGACCAGATGGAACTCTATTAAGCTTGTCTCCATGGAATGTGCTCAAAGGAAAGCGGCTCTGCTGAAAGTCCTATATATTTAAGCAATGCCCAGAGTTGCTGAGTCTAACCGTAACTTATTACCCACCCCCTGCTATGCGGAAGGACTCGGGCATCTTACCTCATCAGCGTTAAAGAAAAGGAGCCAGGAGTTTTTAAACAAACACAGCAACAGACCAAACATCCTAAAACTCTTAAGTTTTTACTAGGGTTATAAAACCCTTAGTTAAGTAAACCAACAATTAAGAGATAGTAGCACAATGGACAATAGCTTTTGCGTTATAAAGGACAGATAGTACAAGAAGTCCCTATACAGTACAAGGAAACAATCACTTATGTCCCTTTACCACTTATGTCTTATGTCATCTTTCTTTACCCCCATACCATGGGAGTCTTCCACAGCCCTCCCAAAAGACCTACTCTGAAAAAAATATTAGAAAACTACAGAGAACCAGTGAGTTCAAAAATGGGATGATTTCCTTTTTGGAAACAGCAACAATTTAAGGCGGATACTTTTTCCTGGGGTTTTACATTCACCGTGGTATAGTACTCTTTTATAGAAATTCCTGTACTCCAAAATCTCTTTCCTCACAGTACTTGAATGATTTTTTCCATTTTGTTACACTACTTGAAGACAACACATTAGTTTTTGAAGTAGACCTTTTGTTTAGAAAGTATAAAAACATCTGGGAAGATTAACTATGTTGGTTATTCACATCTTAGCATGAATTTGCTCTAAGCAGGAATTCATTTTGTGATTCTATAAACATTTACTGATCATCTACTATCATGGGTGAAAAACATAATCTCTGCTGTCATGAAACTCATGGGTAAGAAAAGCAATAAACCAGTTATCAAAATAATAAAGTGGTAAGTTTTTTTGATATGGCAAATACAAGGAGAAGTAAGACCACAGTGTTAATACCTGGCTAAAAGAGACAGGAGGGCTGCCTGGGGCAGTGGGTTGAGAATAAGAAGAAGTCACCTATACCCGTCATGTAGGGGGTGTCTTCAAGGACACCCCAGAGACAGTCTAGGATGGTTTGGGCACCTGATATGCCAACAGATCTTTAGAGAGAATTAGGAGGTAGAAAGGGGCCGAGGAATACAGTGAAGATACAGCCAAGAAGCAGCTCTGCCCATTGCAAACTTTATCTGAAAGTCCACTTAGATACCACTGGTGAGGAACTACGAAGCAGGACAGAGAGTACTAGAAACAACCAGTGAAATATCTCCTCTTCTGTTTTGTAATTATTGGCTTGGACAGTTCTCAATAAACCACTAGTAGTTAGGCACTGTTTTAGATTACAAGACTATCTTCTCACAAATTTCAAATCTCTTAATCAAAACCAAGGTCAGAATGAGTCTCATTTAGCTCCAGGACAAAAGTTTTTTAAAGCATCCAGAATTAGAAGGTAACTTTGATATTTAAATTTAGCTCCCAGTGCCTGGCATGTGGGAGACACTAATTTCATCCATCCTTCAAACCAATGATTCTGACCATGATTAAGATACAGTATCACAGTTACTCAGATTGATGGGGAAAAAAAAAAAAAAAGTTAGGTCAATAACTTGCTTTTTTTTGTTTTTTCAAGATAGAGTTTCACTCTTGTCATCCAGGCTGGAGTGCAGTGGCATGATCTCGGCTCGCTGCAACCTCTGCCTCCCGGGTTCAAGTGATTCTCCTGCCTCAGCCTCCCAAGTAGCTGGGATTACAGGTGTGCACCACCATGCCCAGCTAATTTTTGTATTTTTAGTAGGGACAAGGCATCATCATGTAGGTCAACAACTTTCTTTTTTTTTTGAAACGGAGTCTTGCTTTGTTGCCCAGGCTGAAGTGCAATGACACAATCTTCACTCACTGCAACTTCTGCCTTCCAGGTTCAAGCCATTCTCCTGCCTCAGCCTCCTGAATAGCTGGGACTACAGGTGCACACTGCCATGCCTGGTTAATTTTTTGTATTTTTTAGTAGAGACAAGGTTTCACCGTGTTGCCCAGGCTGGTCTCAAACTCCTGAGCTCAGGCAATCCACCCGCCTCAGCCTCCCAAAGTGCTAGGATTACAGGTGTGAGCCACGGTGTCTGGTCTAGGTCAATAATTTTCTTAACCTATATGTAAGAATGATCAAATAGTTTCTTAGCTTTTTCATTAGAATATCATACTTATACCTGTGATACTGTAACTATTGGAAATTTAATAGTGCTAAATTTCGTCATGTAATAAAATCTTTTTATATCCAAAGTATTTTACTTGTTCCAGATAGATACCATAAAAAGGTGTGCTACCCTCATTGTGACGAATTGAAATCAGGTACCTGGTTCAGGCAGTTACCAACTTTCTAAACTCTTTGGACCGCAACTACTCCTGTATCTCAGGAAACTATTACCCTAATTTGTAGAGCTATGAGGATTAAATGAGGGGATTAGGATGTTCATTCCTGGTATTTTTACTCTGCCATTTTGTTCCAGCATTTTGAGTCTTAGAATGTTGAACATAAGCACTTTACACAGAATTTTGTCAGTACAGATATATTTTTATCATTAACAAATTTCTGGAATATACTCAACTCAGTTGATTAAATTCCTTCATCAATTTCTTATACAGCACAATTAACTACACTATTTTTTCCCATTTTAATTCTTGTTTCACTGAAATTATTTTCACTGGGATCAGCTCATTTTTATTAAAATTATATGATGATAATTTGATTCATTTATCAATTTTGTCCATATTAAGCATATTATGAGTTTCCTAAGATCAATATTTCTACCACGTTCAATTTTTGTGATTCAAATTTTGAAGAATTACATTTTGTCAAGATCTCATTCCTCTGTCAATTTTATTCAAAACCAGATTTTAGGAAGAGTAATTTACATCTTCATAATGTTTATTTTTATGTTTGTTACTTCTTTCAGTAATTTTCATTGTTAATTAAACAAAAGCCCGAAAGTTCTATTTATTTGTTAGCTAAATCAAGGAACTGTAATTAGATACTTTGTGAGAGGGAAGAAAACAGGGTGAAAAAGAGGGAAGAAACAGAAGAAGCTTCAGGAAGGAGGAGATGAAAATGTGGACACCATGCAAAGGAAAAGAATACAGAAAAAGAAACACCAAGTGTGGCAGAAGGAGAAAAGGAAGGAAAAAGTCTGCAGGAAAATCACAGCATATTCCTCTGGATGAAAATAATGGAAACCAAGTATCACCAGGGGGAAAATAAACAGCTTCATTAAACAACAAAGCATAACTATTATTATTAGGTTTTAATAGGTTTCCTTCTAAAACTGTGTTGGCAAGTCAACTGTTATTCATGACATACATTTTTTAAAATATTAAACAAAAATCTAAATTTCAGATGACTTAACGGCACCATCCTCTGTTCTGAACAGTCACAAGTTGCCATCTAACTGATGTTACTTAACTCCAGTGTTCAAAATACTTGTTCAGGTGTTGACTGTTGGGAACAACAAATGTGAGACAAAAAGCAGAGGCCAAAGTCGAAGAGGAAGAAAGAGGATAAGTAGATCTTTATGTCTCCCATTCTTGGACTCAGGACTGGCTCTTGGTAGAATTACAATAAATGAAGTTATCATAAATATTCCTGCTTTCTTTCCTGAATTTAATTACCGTTACCCAGTTTCTCTCTCCCCCGATATCAGAACCCTCACAGTGTCCTAAGATCTGCCTCTAGGAGACTCTAGGAGACATTTATTCAGATACCTGAGGAGCACTCTATATATCCATCCTCCTCATTCATTCTCACATCCTGTTCCCTCAATACGACTGTTCTCCAGCACTGAAAGGAAAACAATCTGTTAGTACAATAACTATGGAGAACAGTTTGGAGGTTCCTCAAGAAACTAAAAATAGAGCTACCATATGATCCAGTAATCTCACTGTGGGGTATATACCCAAAAGAAAGGAATCAGTAAATCAAAGACATAAGTGTACTCATGCTTGTTGCAGCACTGTTGACAATAGCTAAGACTTGGAAGCAACCTGAGTGTCTATCAACAGATGAATGGGAAAAGAATATGTGGTATGTATACACAACGGAGTACTATTCAGACATAAAAATAAGAATAAGATCCTGTCATTTGCAATAACGTGGATGGAACTGGAGATTATATGTTAAGTGAAATAAGCCAGGCATAGTAAGACAAACACTTCATCTTCTCACTTACTGGTGGAAGCTAAAAATCAAAACAATTGAACTCATGAGCACAGAGAGTAGAAGGATGGTTACCAGAGGCTGGGAAAAGTAATGGGGGTCTGGGGGAAAGGTGAGGATGGTTAATAGGTACAAAAAAATAAAAAGAACGAATGAATAAGACTTAGTATTTGATAGCATAACAGGGTGACTATAGTCAATAAAAATTGAACTGTATATTTTAAACTAACTTACAAAGAGTATAACTGGATTGTTTGCAACTCAATGAATAAATGCTTGAGGGGATGGATGCCCCATTCTTCATGATGTGCTTATTTCACATTTCATGCCTGTATCAAAGCATCTCATGTACCCCTACTATGTACCCACAAAAGGTAAAAATTAAAAAACAACTTTAATAGAAAAGAAAGCAATCTGATTACATCAGTTTTCCACTGACTTGTGAATGATAACAATTTAGCCTTCTAAAAGGTACTTTAAAAATACTATAAATCAGATTTGCTGGCAAGATGGCCAAATACGAACAGCTCCGGTCTGCAGCTCCCAGCGAGTTTGACGCAGAAGGCGGGTGATTTCTGCATTTCCAACTGAGGTATCCAGTTCATCTCATTGCGACTGGTTGGACAGTGGGTGCAGCCGACAGAGGGCAAGATGATGCAAGGTGGGGCGTCGCCTCACTGGGAAGCGCAAGGGGTCGGGGGATTTCCCTCTCCTAGCCAAGGGAAGCTGTGAGGGACTGCGCAATGAGGAAAGGTGCACTCTGGCCCAGACACTGCACTTTTCCCACAGTCTTCGCAATCCACAGACCAGGAGATTCCCTCTGGTGCCTATGCCACCAGGGGCCTGGGTTTCAAGCACAAAACTGGTCAATCATTTGGGCAGACACCGAGCTAGCTGCAGGAGTTGGTTTTTTTTTTTTGTTTTTTTTTTTTTTCATATCCCAGCGGCATCTGGAATGCCAGCGAGACAGTACTGTTCACTCCCCTGGAAAGGGGGCTGAAGCCAGGGAGCCAAGTGGTCTAGCTTGGTGGATCCCAACCACATGGAGCCCAGCAAGCTAAGATCCACTGGCTTGAAATTCTCACTGCCAGCAGAGCAGTGTGAGGTTGACCTAGGATGCTTGAGCTTGGGTGGGGGACAGGCATCCGCCATTGCTGAGGCTTACAAAGCTGCCAGGAAGTTCAAACTGGGCGAAGCCCACCGCAGCTCAGCAAGGCCTCTGCGGCCAGACTGCCTCTCTAGATTCCTCCTCTCTGGGCAGGGAATCTCAGAAAAAAAGTCAGCAGCCCCAGTCAGGGACTTAGAGATAAAACCCCCATCTCCCTGGGAGAGAGCACCTGGGGGAAGGGGCAACTATGCATGCAGCTTTAGCAGACTTAAACTTCCCTGCCTGATGGCTCAGAAGAGAGCAGCAGATCACCCTGCACAGCATTCAAGCTCTGATAAGGGACAGACTGCCTCCTCAAGGGGGTCCCTGACCCCTATGTATCCTGACTGAGAGATACCTCCCAGTAGTGACAGACAGACACCTCATACAGGAGAGTTCAGACTGGCATCTGGTGGGTGACCCTCTGGGACAAAGCTTTCAGAGGAAGAAGTGGGCGGCAATCTTTGTTCTGCAGCCTCCACTGGTGATACCCAGGCAAAGCGGGTCTGGAGTGGACCTCTAGCAAACTCCAGAAGACCTGCAGCAGAGGGGCCTAACTGTTAGAAGGAAAACTAACAAACAGAAAGGAATAGCATCAATATCAACAAAGAGGATGTCTACTCAGAGACCCCATCCGAAGATCACCAACATCAAAGATCAAAGGTAGATAAATCCATAAAGGAGAAACCAGAGCAAAAAGGCTGAAAATTCCAAAAATCAGAACGCCTCTTCTCCTACAAAGGATCACAACTTCTCTCCAGCAAGGGAAAGAAACTAGACAGAGAATGGGTTTGACGAAATGACAGAAGTAGGCTTCAGAAAGTGGGTAATAACAAACTCCTCCAAGTTAAAGGAGCATGTTCTAACCCAATGCAAGGAAGGTAAGAACATCAAAAAAAGGTGAGACAAATTGCTAACCAGAATAACCAGTTTTGAGAAGACGACAAATGAACTGATGGAGCTGAAAAACACAGCACAAGAACTTCCTGCAGCATACATAAGTATCAATAGCCAACTCGATTAAGCAGAGGAAAGGATATCAGAGATTGAAGAGCAGCTTAATGAAATAAAGCGAGAAGACAAGAATGGAGGAAAAAAAGAATGAAAAGAAACGAACAAAGCCTCCAAGAAATATGGGACTATGTGAAAAGACCAAATTTATGTTTGATTGCTGTACCTGAAAGTGACGGGGACAACAGAACGGAGTTGGAAAACACACTTCGGGATATTATCCAGGAGAACTTACCTAACCTAGCAAGACAGGCCAACATTCAAATTCAGGAAATACAGAGAACACCACAAAGATACTCCTCTAGAAGAGCAACCTCAAGACACATATCATCAGATTCACGAAGGTTGAAATGAAGGAAAAATGTTAAGGGCAGCCAGAGAGAAGGTGGGCTTACCCACAAAGGGAAACCCATCAGACTAAGCAGATCTCTCAGCAGAAACCCCATAAGCCAGAGGACAGCGGGGGCCAATATTCAACATTCTTAAAGAAAAGAATTTACAATCCAGAATTTCATAGCCAGCCAAACTAAACTTCATAAGCAAAGGAGAAATGAAATCCTTTACAAACAAGCAAATGCTGAGAGATTAGGTCACCACCAGGCCTGTCTTACAAGAGCTCCTGAATGAAGCACTGAACACGGAAAGAAACAACCAGCACCAGCCACTGCAAAAACATACCAAATTGTAAAGACCATCAACACTATGAAGAAACTGCATCAATTAATGGGCAAAATAACCAGTTAGCATCATAATGACAGGATCAAATTCACACATAACAATATTAACCTTAAATATAAATGGGATAAATGCCCCAATTAAAAGACACAGACTGGCAAATTGGATAAAGAGTCAAGACCCATTGGTGTGCTGTATCCAGGAGACCCATCTCACATGCAAAGACATACATAGCCTCAAAATAAAGGGATGGAGGAATATTTACCAAGCAAATGGAAAGGAAAAAAAAAAAAGCAGGGGCTGCAATCCTAGTCTCTGATAAAACAGACTTTAAACCAACACAGATCAAAAGAGACAAAGAAGGGCATTGTATATAAGTAAAGGAATCAATGCAACAAGAAGAGCTAACTATCCGAAATATATATGCACCCAATACAGGAGCACCCAGATTCATAAAGCTAGTTCTTAGAGACCTACAAAGAGACTTAGACTCCCACACAATAAATAGTGGGAGACTTTATTGACCCCACTGTCAGTATTAGACAGATCAATGAGACAGAAAGTTAACAAGGATATTCAGGTCTTGAACTCAGCTCTAGACCAAGCGGACCTAATAGACATCTACAGAACTCTCCACCCCAAATCAACAGAATATACATTCTTCTCAGCACCACATCACACTTATTCTAAAATTGACCATATAAATGGAAGTAAAACACTCCTCAGCAAATGGAAAAGAATGGAAATCATAACAAACAGTCTCTCAGACCACAGTGCAATCAAATTAGAAATCAGAATTAACAAACTCACTCAAAACCACACAACTACATGGAAACTGAACGACCTGCTCCTGAATGACTATTGGGTAAATAACGAGATTAAGGCAGAAATAAAGATGTTCTTTCAAACCAATGAGAACAAAGACACAACATACAAGAATCTCTAGGATACATTTAAAGCAGTGTGTAGAGGGAAATTTATAGCACTAAATGCCCACACGTCAAAGCAGGAAAGAATTAAAATTAAATTAATTTTTAATTTAAATAAATTTAAAATTTTATTTTAAAATTAAATTAAAATTTAATTTAAATTGACACCCTAACATCACAATTAAAAGAGAAGCCACAGCAAACAAATTCAAAAGCTAGCAGAAGACAAGAAATAACTAAGATCAAAGCAGAACTGAAGCAGATGGAGACACAAAAAGCCCTTCAAAAAATCAATGAATACAGGAGCTGATTTTTGAAAAGATCAACAAAAAAGACAGACCACTACCCAGACTAATAAAAAAGAAAAGAGAGAAGAATCAAACTGATGCAATAAAAAATGATAATGGAGATATTACCACTGTTCCCAGAGAAATAAAAATTCCCATCAGAGAACACTATAAACATCTCTATGCAAGTACACTAGAAAATCTAGAAGAAATGGATAAATTCCTGGACACAAACTAAAGACTAAACCAGGAAGAAGCTGAAACCCTAAATAGACCAATAACAAGTTCTGAAACTGAGGCAGTAATGAATACCCTACCAACCAAAAAAAGTCCAGGACCAGATGGATTCACAGTTGAATCATACCAGAGGTACAAAGAGGAGCTGGTATCATTCCTTCTGAAACTATTCCAAACCATAGAAAAAGATGGAATTCTTCCTAACTCATTTTATGAGGCCAGCATTATCCTGATACTGAAACCTGGTAGACACACAACAAAAAAAGAAAATTTCAGGCCAATATCCCTGATGAACATCGATGCAAAAATCCTCAATAAAATACTGGCATACCAAATCCAGAAGCACATCAAAAAGCTTATTCATCATGATCAAGTCAGCTTCATCCCTGGGATGCAAGGCTGGTTCAACATACGCAAATCAATAAACATAATACATCGCATAAACAGAACCAATGACATAAACTAAATGATTATCTCAATAGATGCAGAAAAGGTCTTCAAGAAAATTCAACAGCCCTTCATGCTAAAAACTCTTAATAAACTAGGTATTGATGGAATGTATCTCAAAATAATAAGAGCTATTTATGACAAACCCACAGCTGCTATCATACTGAATGGGCAAAAACTGGAAGCATTCCCTTTGAAAACTGGCATAACACAAGGATGCCCTCTCTCACCACTCCTATTCAGCACAGTATTGGAAGTTCTGGCCAGGGCAATCAGGCAAGAGAAAGAAATAAAGGGTATTCAGATAGGAAGAGAGAAAGTCAAATTGTCTCTGTTTGCATATGACATGATTGTATATTTAGAAAACCCCATCGTCTCAGCCCAAAATCTCCTTAGCCTGATAAGAAACTTCAGCAAAGTCTCAGGATACAAAATCAGCGTGCAAAAATCACAAGCATTCCTATACACCAATAACAGACAAAGAGAGAGTCAAATCATGAGTGAACTCCCATTCACAATTGCTACAGAGAGAATAAAATACCTAGGAATACAACTTATAAGGGAAGTGAAGGACCTCTTCAAGGAGAACTACAAACCACTGCTCAAGGAAATGAGAGAGGACACAAACAATCGGAAAAACATTGCATGCTCATGGTAGGAAGAAGCAATATCATGAAAATGGCCATACTGCCCCAAGTAATTTATAGATTGAATGCTATCCTCATCAAGCTACCATTGACTTTTTTCACAGAATTGGAAAAAACTCCTTGAAATTTCATATGGAACCAAAAAGAGCCTGTATAGCCATGACAATCCTAAGCAAAAAGAACAAAGCTTGGAGGCATCATCACACTACCTGACTTCAAACTATACTACAAGGCTACAGTAACCACAGCAGCATGGTACTGGTACCAAAACAGGGATACAGACCAATGGAACAGAACAGAGGCCTCAGAAATAACACGACACATCTACAACCATCTCATCTTTGACAAACATGACAAAAACAAGCAATGGGGAAAGGATTCCCTATTTAATAAATGGTGTTGGGAAAATTGACTAGCCATATGCAGAAAACTGAAACTGGATCCCTTCCTTACGCCTCATACAAAAATTAACTCAAGATTAATTAAAGACTTAAACATAAGACCTAAAACCATAAAAACCCTAGAAGAAAACCTAGGCAGTACCACTCAGGACACAGGCATGGGCAAAGACTTCATGACTAAAACACCAAAAGCAATGGCAACAAAAGTCAGAATTGACAAATGGGATCTAATTAAACTAAAGAACTTCTGCAAACCAAAAGAAACTATAATCAGAGTGAACAGGCAACCGACAGAATGCAAGAATATTTTTTGCAATCTATCCATCTGACAAAGAACTAATATCCAGAATCTATAAAGAATTTGCAAGAAAAAAACAACCCCATCAAAAAGTGGGTGAAGGATATGAACAGACACTTTCAAAAGAAGACATTTACACAGCCAACAAATGTATGAAAAAAAGCTCATCATCACTGGTCATTACAGAAATACAAATCAAAACCCCAATGAGATATTATCTCACGTCAGTTAAAATGATCACTAAAAAGTCAGGAAACAACAGATGCTGGAGAGGATGTAGAGAAACGGGATCGCTTTTACACTGCTGGTGGGCGTGTCAATTAGTTCAACCATTGTGGAAGACAGTGTGGCGATTCCTCAAGGATCTACAACTACAAATACTATTTGACCCAGCAATCCCATTACTGGGTATATACCCAAAGGATTATAAATCATTGTACTATAAAGACACATGCACACATATATTTATTGCAGCACTGTTCCCAATAGCAAAGACTTGGAACCAACCCAAATGCCCATCAATGACAGACTGGATAAAGAAAATACGGCACATATACACCATGGAATACTATGCAGCCATAAGAAAGAAAGAGTTCATGTCCTTTGCAGGGACATGGATGAAGCTGCAAACCATCATTCTCAGCAAACTAACACAGGAACAGAAAACCAAACACCACATGTTCTCAGTCATAAGCGGGAGTTGAACAATGAGGACACAGGGACGCAGGGAGGGGAATATCACACACCGGGGCCTGCTGGGGGTTGGGGGGTTGGGGAGGGATAGCATCAGGAGAAATATCTAATGTAGACAATGGGTTGATGGGTGCGGCAAACCACCATGGCACATGTATACCTACGTAACAAACCTGCACATTCTGCACATGTACCCCACAACTTAAAATATAATAATAATAAAATACTGTAAATCCTAATAATGTTTAGGCCAGGACTGGTGGCTCACACCTGTATTCCCAGCATTTTGGGAGGCAGAAGCAGGTGGATCACTTGAGTCCAGGAGTTCAAGACCAGCCCAGGCAACATAGCGAAACCCTGTCTGTACCAAAAATAAAAAATATTAACTAGGCACAATGGCATGCACCTGTAGGCCCAGCTACTTGGGGGGCTAAGGCAGGAGAATCACTTGAGCCCAGGATGTGAAGGTTGCAGTGAGCCGAGATTGCTCCTTTGTGCTCCAGCCTGGGTGACAGGAGTAAAACCCTGTCTCCAAAAAAAACTTAAGAAAGTTTAAATCTCTGTAACATTTACTTTTAAAAGATGAAGGTGCTAGAAAATAAATTTTGATACACAGTCACAATATAAGCAGGCTAGCCCTACTGGATAGCTTCCCTCACTCCAATTCCATGTATTCAGATATTTAAAAGTTCAAACCTCTTTTCACAATCATCAAAGTCAGTAGCAGCAGCAGGAAAACAAAAGACAAATATGGCTGTTTGAGAAGGAACCTGGTATAGGAGCTAAGGGCATGGAATCTGGAGGCAGGATGTCTAAGTTGAAACCCGAGCTTCATCATTCACTATTTACACGACTTTGGACAAGTTACTTGACTTTTCTGATCTGCAGCTTTCCCATCTGTAAAAAGGTAATAATAATAATACTTAAATCAGATTACTAAAAGGGTCTGTATAGTACTTAGAGTGCAGAACATAGAGAGTATTATGTAAATACTTGTTACAACTACTTAGTATATATGGATTGTTCCTAAGACATCATGTTTTAAAATTAGCTAGGAGTGGTTGTTTTACTTTCTAAAAGTTTCTATCACAGTGTTGCATCTTGTACAGGCCTTATTATAAGAAATCTGCTACCTGTCCATAATGGCTAATTTGCGGTTAGGATAAGTACAGTTTTCTATTATTAATAATAAATGAAGTTTTTAAAGTTTAGGTAGAACCACAGAACTTCAGGGTAGAAAGGGTCCTAACAGTGCAAAGGTATCATCTCACAGACAAAGAACTTGAGGGCCAGAAAAATTAAACAACTCAGGCAAGCTTAGAGGTAGTTGGTGGAAGATTTAAACGTGGACTCTACCTCCTCTTATCCACTGTATTTCTTCACTTCCAAAGAGCAAGGGAAGAACCTTCCTCCACGGTGCAGACACATTGATACTTTGGCCTCTCGAGTCTCTGCTATAAGAATTATTGATCCTGGAGTGAGGAGATTCCTTTGCCGTTAAGAATGTCCTTATTCAAGGAATACCAAGGAACCAGCATACCCACAAGAATTTCCCCAACATGGTCAGTAGTAATGGTGGTGGTTTCAGCTGGGTTTAAGGGAAACTGGGGATACACTCCTGTGTAGATGTTACATGAGCAGAAAGCGGTCTCTTCTAACTTCTGGATCTGATGACCAAAGCCTGCCAGAGTCAGCTGACTATCACGGAAGTTGTTATTGTGCTGTTATCTAACTATATAAAATGCAGACTATTACCATATTGTTGAAAACAATGAGATACCTGGTATTTATTAGAGGTGAATGGCATATGAATAAAATTTCATTGACAGGTATTTCTAAAGATTATATATTACAGAAAAAGGGAGAATCTACCAACACAACAAAATGGAAACAGGGATAGTCTCGTTGGAAGGAAAATGTAACAAAGTTCAATATAGCTGAATCTACTCATATTTATGACACTGCTGTGGGCAGGTACTTTGGAATAATGAAGAAATACTTGCATACCGCCAGGCATTCAATGTACAATTCTTGGGGCATTCTTCAGACTTGTTTACAGAATGAAATAAGATGTTGTGTCTAGTGGATGGGAGAGTTGTCATTTGAATATATTTACAGTATCTTAAAGTATGTTGTGGGACTTATGGCTTGTCCCCTCGATTCCTTCCTCGTTGTTGTATATTTAACTTTATGACCATCAGGCATGGCAAGTACCTCAATATCCTAGTGTTTGACTAAGCATCAGAGTACAGAGGAAAAAAAAAATGTTTCATCCCCAAAGGGGGTGGAGGGAACAGAAATAAGAAAAAGAAAAAAACTTACAAACCTTATCTGGGCTTTCATTCAAAACAAATTCCTTATCCAACCTATAAAATATTGCCAAAAAAACTTGCTATAGTGCAAACACTCAATCATCAAGGTACTGAAAAATTTACAGTGGATTTCCTGCCGATTTGTGGGGCCACTGGATCCTGCTGCGATAAAACTTGCAAGAATATGACAGGCATTTGAATAAACCTTTGTATCACGTCATTGAGGTTCTGTAAAAGGATGAACTCTTAACGTTTCTCCCAATACAACTTATGGAGCAAAATTTTTTTAAACAAATAGGAAGGTGAAGCCAAGGACATCACTAAAAGGGGGACAAATAAGCATGTTTTACTGTAATCTAGAGCTATAGCTGGCTGAGTCGTTAAGATGAACGCAAACTAGTGAACAAATGAAAACAAATGCACAGAATCTTTACACTTGGATTTATTGGCCATCCGGGCACCCACTCGTGCGGTAATAACATTATGTGTAGCACGCCTACCCATTTACTCCTAAGATAACAAAGATTATTAACCAGACAGCAAGAAACACATCATACTTTCAAAATGCACATTTTGATGACCCACACTGTACCCACATGATGACAAGCTACTACATTTTCAGGGATTGCTCCCTCCCCCTTCCCTTCTCCCCATCAGCCAAGGTTTAGTGTTCTGCACTGGGGCCAATGGGCTTTCCTGCCAAACAAATCTAAGGAAAGGAAGGGGAAACAGGTCACAGGGCTAGACTGACCAGGATTGCCTACGCCACGGAGACAGGAAGCTTGGGCCTCCAGGGGTGACCCTTTTTGCAGCTGTGCCCTTCCCCTTGACACATGAGCACCAGCATACGCAGTGATCCATGAAGCAGTGTGAGGGGAATGCGAGAAAGGTGACGAGTTGACAGCATCTGCTAAAAGACGTCCAGGGAAGCTGCTGTTGATGGTGGAGAAGCACAAAGTTTGGCAATCGGCCACTGGCACCATGTGCAAAAAGAGCTTCCTTTTAAGGGCTACCTTATAAAGGTAAAATTTGAACAGTGATAGTGGAAAAAGCAGAGAAATTTTCTGTTTGGTGCCACCATACAGGTAAACTGTGCCTGTGAGGCTACTCAGGGCATCACAGAAAATGATCAATATCAGACCAAAAGTATGCATGGCCTTATGCACAGCAAAGAAGGGCTTCATCATTCTCTCTCCTTCCCCTTCCTCCCCCTCCACCCACCCCAGACAGAAAGTGCTACCTTCACGTTCACCCTGCAGATAGAAAAATATTAATTTAAGGCATATCAAAACACATTTTATAATGTATAAATATAATACCCAATAGACTCCTGAGAGATATACAAAATTAATCCCACTTGTGAAGGCCTTAATATTAGCTCTTTCCTCTTGGGAAGAATTTTAAATCCCACAAAAGCCCTTGATTTGTTTCCTTCCTACACAACAGCAACAAACACTCACATAATTTTTAAGCAATGTAAAATATCACTTTAATGCTGAATATATGGAGGCAGAGAGAGAAAGAGCTCACTTAGAATGGATACTTGGGCAGCAAAGGAAGTACTTAGGGGTCCTACCTCCCTGAACATTGGAGCATAATGCATTAATGCTGCCTGCCTAATTCAAGGAAAAGAGAGCTCCCTGAAACCAAACTGTGTTTTACGGCACATCCTACACTTCAATTTTACACTGCCCCTTCCAAAGCCTCGTTAATATGGGTACATCACTTTCTATTTTATGTCTGTGAAGAAGTCAGTTAGGTCGTATTAACACAGATATATTTAGTTCACCTTAATTTTACATTGAACAAAACACAATCTGTGATGGTTAATTCTAAACTGAAAGTTAAATGGGTTTGGATATTATCATTAATAAGTGTATCTATTACATCAGGCCAGGCACTATGGCTCACGCCTATAATCCCAGCACTTTGGGAGACGAAGGCGGGTGGGTCACCTAAGGTCAGGAGTTCGAGACCAGCCTGGTCAACATGATGAAATCTCATCTCTACAAAAATACAAAAACTAGCCGAATGTGGTGGCACACGCTTGTAATCCCAGATACTCAAGAGGCTGAGGCAGGATAATCGCTTGAACCTGGGAGACAGAGGTTGCAGTGAGCCGAGATAATGCCACCGCACTCCAGCCTGGGTGACAGAGCAACACTTCGTTCAAAAAAACAAAAAACAAACAAACAAAAAAGTGTATCTATTATATCAGAATGTCTAAAAAAGGTAATATAATCATTATATGTTTATTCAGAGCAAAAGCTCATCAAATATTATAATTTTTTGATCTTTCCTTATTCATTTCACCTCTGCAAAATCTGGCTTTAAAACAATGTTACTTTCCTTTCCTATTGCCACAAACCAGCTAGTTTTTCATATATAGGAAGTAAGAGAAAGGTAAGCCTAGGGCACAAAAAAAACAAAAAAACCCTACATACATCTAACTTGGGATTTTAAGTTAAACATCAGTAGTGGAGTCACATCAAAGTGAAACTCGGACCCTCAACTATGAAGTAAAATATGCATAAATAATTGTACTGACAGATACCTGAGTGCCAAAGGCTCAGTGGATTTGTGTATTTCATGTCATTTACCTTATCTTTCTGCGAGGAACATACCTAAAAGAAAATTAGCATTTCACTAAGTTATTTAGTTTCAGCTCTGGATCAGGTAAGTTAACATCTGCACTGTATTTTTATGGGTGAAAAGCACCATACTAAATAGAAACATTACTAAAGCCAAAATTAGCTTGAATTAACAGTTATCCTTGATGGCACAGAAGAGTAAGGAGTCAAAGATGATCAGGCCTTAAGAAACAGGAGGAAAGAAATAGGAAAGAGAATTAACATGACTTAACTTTCAAAATATTTTTCAAGGATGCCACAATCTTCCATTAAAATTAATGTACTGGTAGATTTCCCTACACCCACAATCCAGTTAAAATACAAGATCCATCATATCCAAATTTTGTGACAATGGTAAGTCTTCTTCAATCTGTGTGCAAATTATGAAATAAGGAAAATGTACTTCCTTGCCTCCATCATTTGGAAAATGACACCTTTTAAGTCAATAATGCAATACTTAGAGAAAATGGTGCCACAGCAAACTATGACAGCACAGGCAATGCAAATTAGTGCTCAAATGGAGAGAATCGCTATTCATGTACCCAAAAATGTGGTAATTCCAATATTCCCTGCAACTTGTATTTTGAATAGCACTCAAAATCTCAGTCCTCTACTGAGAATCCAAGTTCTTTCATCTGTGATTTTTCATGTTACTTACTCATTAGTAAATGCCTCAGCACATGACAAAGAAAAAGAGACAAGTATTTCCAACAAAGAGGAGATTAAAGTAAAGTTAACCCCCACTCTCTACCCACTTTTCCCTTTCAGGAGTCTGTTCTTCCATTTGTAGTGATCTGTGCTGCTAAGTCCCATTAATGCTAATGCAGGTAGTTATGACCCTCTACCAGCTCTGCCCATGCCTCGAAGAGCCGCTACTCTTGCCTGCTTTACTGACCCACAGAACCCAGCCTCGCTAGTGATAAAACTGAAGAGTGTCTTGCAATTTCATCCCTTAATTGAGATCCTAGCATATGGCAAGAATCCAAGGCCCTTGCTCAGGTTGTTTATCTTTCAATACTTTCAAGTCACTTGCTGGCTAGAAAAGAAATTGCGCTGTAATTTAAAGTGAAAGCAGTCAGCTTGCTGCTTCTAATTTTTCCTCCTCTTCTTAAAAAAAAAATCTCCTCTCTTCCTCCACTTTTAACAAATAATAAATGACTATAACCATGGATCCTCTACAGACTTGCTCGCCACTGTGAATAGTTATTATAAAGTGATGCCATAAAACAGGTCATTTTTTACAGTAGGTTGGCTTCAGGTACTTTATAACTCCGTTATTTTATTAACTTTTGGTTATCTTTCTCTTTTTCTAAACTTTTAGTCTCTGCAAACCTCAAGGAAAAACTACCCAAATTGTGGAGAAACTGGTGGGGGAAGAGAGAGGGAAGAGCTTAATTTTAATTCTGAAATCAAATGAAATATACCATATGCCACTGTTACCATAATCTGTCATGCCACCCATGGCTTCTATAATCAAAACGTCCCAGAAAAGGTAGACAGGAGTAGTGAAGAAGAAGGTGAAGAACGGGAGAGAGAGTGGCATTGTTTATACAATAAGAACCAACTTTATGTAAGAGGATTACATCAATCAGACTTATTATGGAATTAATTTGGACACTCAGACAACTTATAAAAATATACTACAGCATTCTACAGTAATGATCTAATGCATTTCAACATATGTTAGTATAACTACAGCCTTTGGCCCGTGACCAATACTACAGAGGTTTGTGTGTAAACGAGCTTTATAGAGTATTTATTTTTGACGAAGCTCTGTATGAATGATTTAAAATTCATTCAAAAACAAATGTACTTGGCTTCTCTTTAACAGACAACAAAAAAATCCGCAACGAATGGGCAGCAGAATTTGGTCTTTGACAACCAGCCAGGGGAAAAACTTGTTTTGCAGAGGGATGGACAACACATCCTTGTATAACAAACATACATTTCAAACAAAAACAAGGTTACATACGGTTGTGATGTGGTATTCAACCAGAGCATTTCTGATTGACATGTATATGAATGCTGTGATGTGGAATGTAAATAGAAAAATGTTTCATATGCAAGTGTTTTAACTTCACATTACGGGAAGTAATAAATACTGAATAATGTAATACAAGGTATTTTTATCTTGGGGTTCTAATGACTAACCACTTGAGCTCTGCTTTTGTGGTTTATAATGTCACCAGAACCCTCCATGGAATTATATATAGAATAAATGATAGGCAATGTTGAATTACAAGGCTATCAGGCTATAATACATAAAGTAAGTACCTAATATAGCCTTATAAATTATAGGCTTTTATGGCCTAGCATTTTACAGCATAATGTCACAAACTGCAGTGATACGATATATTGATAAAGAATATGATATCATATTAGGTTTCAAAAAAATGTCCCTGGCACTGCATTAGGGCCAAATTATTTCACAGAATCACAGGCTCAGAGCTGGAAGGATCCTTGGAGAACGTCACACTCCATGCTCCTCTGCCGTCACCACCCAAACGCTGACTTCCCCTCATCCCTGCTCCGCAGCCCTGACAGATGGTGGCCCTCCTGCCTCAGACACTCCCAGTCCTGAAAATAAGAGAAGAAAATGCCAGGGAAATGCCTCAAATGTCTACACAAAACACAGACACCAGCACCGTTAAGTGGCGGATGTGAAGGTGAAATGCCCACGATGTCGCTGAAGGCACACCACAATTCTGTTTAAGCACACACACTCAGGCACTTTTACAAAGAAAGAAACACACCCTCTCTTTTGGTTTTCATCAGCATTGGGAAGGGACGTAAAAATTATAAAAATTGAAAAAGAGAGAGCAAGATTTCTTTCTAATGTCTCTTTGTATCTCCTCCTTTTTTCTGTTTCAGATGCAATAACCATTACCTGACGAGAATCTATACTTTACTCAATCCCAGACACACACACAAGTCAGACCCAGAACTACATGTAGCACCACTGGATTCTCAAGGACTCCAGGCTTCTTTCAAAGTGAGAAACAAAGAAGGAAAGGACAGTATAGCCCACATCCAGTACTTGTGAGATTATGAGCAAACTAGAAGGATAACACATAAATGCTGGTATCACCCTTAGTTGTTCCTGATCAACTCTTTTCTCTGTAAAACAATAAAAAGCAAAAGTAAATGGTGTTGTCCCATTGAGAGGAACAGGATTTTCCCAGCCTTCTACGAATACATTTGTTTTAAATGTATTCACGTCAAGGATTGATCAAGGATAATATATATTAATGTAAACCAAAGATTCAATCACCTAAGTACAAAGGCTCATGACAAGGGCTTCTAAATACCGTCTCAGTCTCTCTCACCCAAATCCCTTTCCACCCATACTATCAATTCCTTGCTTATATTCATTCTAAGCAAATCAATCCTTATACCTGTCTTGCCCTCATTTCCTACTTCTCAGTTGTGAAGTTTCTCTTATATCCTATCAACGAATAATGGACTTAGGGGTGAAGAGTCCAGACATATGTAAATTAGTGTTCCATAATCATTCAATTTCCTATGCACCTACGGCTTTATTCGTCTTGCGTGGTACTTGATCTGCAGAAACTTTTTCATAGAAAACCAGGACTAGAAAATAATAAGCAAAGCAAAAAGCAATCTCAAACATATACGAGGAAATTATTCTTGATGTAAACCTACTTTGATCCCGTTATTGTTATTCAACACAAATACTGAGAAAGGAAATGTCCTCCTCATTCTTGCACACAGAAGGCAAGTGGGAGGGTCTTGCTCTCTAACTAAAGTATGACTTTGGCCCAAATTAAGTTTGCTGACCCAAATCACAAGTCAAGAAGTTTGTTCCATAGAATGCGTGTGCTGGTAATGTAGACTGTGGAAAACAATGAAAGTTTAAGAATAACTTACTCTACATAGTAACAATCAATCATGGCTAACAGTCATTGAACACTATGTTCTAAACTCACACTGGGTCTGACATGCATAATCTCCTTTACTCCTTAAGGGAACCCTAAGGGAAGGGGACTATTAGTAGCTCCATTTTACAGAAACAGAAGCACAAAGAGTTAGTTAAGCAACTTCCCCAAATCACGTGACTATTAAAAGGTGGAGCTAGAAATCGTGCTCAGGCAATGTGACTTGCCTTCCATAAATGCGATGACACACAATCTTACCAAAAAGACTAAGTTTCTGACTGCCCAGTGCAGTTTAGAGTATCTGATCAGGCAGGTGGCTAGAATAAAGCATGCGGTCAAAAATAACGGAAGGAATCACAGGCAGTACTTCATCAGCATTTACTAGAATCCTGCTGGCCTAAAACTAGCAGGAAAAAAAAGTCCTCTCACATCCTAGACAAAGGTTTTTGCCTTTTGTTCAAAAATAGGATCCTGTTTTTCAGATTCTTGAAAATACTCTTTGCACCCTTCCTGAGAAAAGGAGTAATTTTGTTAGGAAGTTGCCCCTGGTTTATAATTATAGGAAAATTCTGTTTAAGAATCTCCAAGGATTCCAAAAAATAACTCCTCTGCTCCATTTCCTAAACTTTCTAGAGTTCAGAAGGTAAAATTGAGAACACAGGGCACCTACGAAATACTAGTATTGGTATTTCTTCCAAAACATCCCAAAACTGTTTTGGGGGGTTGGGGGGATCAACTGCCTTTGGAGCCAGGTAAGAAGGCAGAACCTGGGTGGGAGGCAGATGTTGAGATGAAGGAGAGGAGGAGGACCAGAGAGGACTGGGGAGAAGCAGGGTGAGAAACACGCACATGGGAACCACAGGAAAGCCAGGCAGCTTGCGACCAGTGCTTCGGGCCACTCGACCAGGGAGCAAAGTTCAGGCTAGCCCTTCACACCCAAGTCTTAAGGGAGGCAGGACCCGGTGTCGGAATAACACAGTACAGTGTTTGGAAAGAGGAAGTCTGCAGAGCGGCACTCCATCCGGCTGGCCAAGTACACAGGTAATAAAGTGAGCGCTCGCGCAGGGAGGGGACAGTGCATGGGGGGGACAGGGAAATGAAAGGCAATGTGGATGTGCCAAAAACAATATTCCATCCCAAATGTGACAGGGCATCAGAGGGATCTTTCTGAAAGGACTAGTCAGAAGCCTAAAAAAATTAAATTAAATTATATACAAAATGCCACACCTAAAATAGAAATATTATTTTAGTAAAAAATCCTACTGCTTTTTTTTTTTCCTTTAGGCCTTTACCAGGGACACCTGCAAATAAGAAAAACAAAACAAAAAACTCCAGCAAGAATAAAGCACTTTCCAGACTGACAAGGACAGCAAAGAACACAGAAGATTTCTAAGAGAAAGGCACCACATGGAGTAGAGATAAAAGAGCTTTTAAAATTTTTAGGGAGCCAGATTCAAGTGTTTCAGTTAATACTTAAAGTGCTTAAGTACAAAACACTTTCCTCCAATGCATTAAACGTACAGAGAATGACTTTAACCACAGTGTGCCTGCTTTGTGCAGGAAGCAGCTGGTACCTCTTTCTGTGTAATGGACAGGGCAAGCACTCTATCCAAGGAAAGTACATCCAAAATCTCACAGGAGTGTTGGCATGAGCCTCTAACACATATCAACAAGCACCTCGACTCACTATCTTTTTTTCTCAGCAAAGAGTTTCCACCAGGCCCCTCACTTTGAAAAGTTGCCTCCTTCTGTCTAAGGAAGAATTTCACCTCAGTCACCTGGTTTTGCACATCATACATTCCCACTCTTGCCTCTCCTACTCATGAGGATTGCTGTGCTCTAAGCTTAACCCTTGAATTTGCCAGCACTTAGCAAGAGTCAAAATCGGAGCCTAATTCAGGGGCTCTTCCCTGGTCTCTGGACCGACACAGGCTAATTAAAAGCTGAGGTCGGTCTCCAATTAGTGGACCACAATAAATATGTCTATAAAACCTTCACAGGGTTTTGCTGTATCAGCAAGAACATTAGTTTAAAAACACCAAGCAGACCCCCTCCAAGTTTATGTGTCTGCATTAAGTATAATTAATTTCATTGTCTTGATGTTTCACTAAAAAGCTTTTCAGAAAAAGCCAAGAATAGAATATTATTCAACAGTTGAACATAAACTTAAATGGAAAATAGAAAATAATGTGCTGCTGCTGGAAACCGTAAACTTGGGTAAATTTGAAAACATCTGACCCTTTTTAACTTCAAAAATAAAAGATCTGAATCCCCCCATCATTGCTGACAAGAGTTTTAAAATCTTATTATAATTTGCCAAATTCCAAAACAGTTAGTGTTTTAATCCCTCACCACTTTTAAACGGAATCAGTTAAAAAAAAAAAATCAATGTCTGGAGACAGCTCTATGAATGTAGCCACACCTAAAAAACAAGCCAATACTTTTTTTCCCCCAAAAAAAATTCATGAGCAGCAACAGCTGGAACTGTTTTACACTAGACGGCTGAGTTCTGTGAGAATGTTCTCCTTGTCTTTGTCTGCAAAGCTGAAAGACGCTGGACTCAAAGGTAGTGTTCAGTCCCAGGAGGACCCTGAGTAAACATAAGCCTGAGCCCCCAGCTCCCTCCTGATAAGGTCAGGTGACATGGTGTCAAAAGACAGCCAAGGAAAGATCTAGAAAAGTGCACACACAAGGAGGATATTTTTCTTTCTCTTTACCAGAGATCATAAAGAGCAGAAACGGACTTCAAAATTCTTTATTCACTTAAAAGACAACAATGGCACTCCCACCCTTGCCCTCAAGCCCTATGTATGTATGTATGATAAACATTTACACACACACTAAACGCACTGCTCTAGCTATCCTTTACTTCCTGAATGAATGCACAACCGAGTCTGAAGCTTGCAGATCTACTCCAAATTGTCAAAGCAACCTGACGGTCTTGATGAAATGTAGCAGCAGCAAAATAACAATACGTCACACAAAAAAATCGGCAAAATCATCTCATCAGAAAGCAGCCAAAAAATACCCAAGTATTTCCAAAATCTGAGTTGAGACGAGAGTGCTGAGGGCCGGTGGAAAATTAAAGAGAGGCAGAGTCATGGGCATAAAGAAGTCTTCAATAAAACAGTGAGAGTTCAAAAGGCAAGTAGCAACACCACCAGTTATGAAAAGGGGAGAGTACAAAGCATGACAGGCAGACGTAATAAAAGAAAAGCACCATAAAAAAAGAGAAAGAGATGAAGAAATATTTCCAAGTAACTGAGACAGGTACACTGGGAGTATAAAAAAAGAAACAGCTAAGGCTGGAAGGAAACAAGATGAAACTGATGATGCACCTAAAAATGAAAACAACTTTTTGCATGTAAACAAAAGCGGTTTCTAGTGAGAGAGACCACGCAGACACACACTCATGTGCGTGCGCGCACACACACATACACACACGGAGGCATCAGGCATCTGACTATTTCAAAAGCCACATCTAAAATTTCATTAAAAAGAGCCCAGCTGCTTCCTTACCCTGACTTTGTCTTTAAGGACTTAGCTAAGCTGAAGGAGTGGCCAGAAAAGGGAGGAAAAAAAAAAAAAAAAAAAAAAAAAAAACATCAACCCCTCTCTCTCAAATTCTTTTATTTCAGCAATGCATTAAGCAATCTCCCTGCAGAGTTATTCTCTTCTTCCTGGTGTGGATAAAGCTTCCCCTGGGGAGCTCTGTAATTTCCAGCTTCTCCGAATTCAGGTATTAGTAAAGACCGCTTGGGGACACGCAACAATATAACTCTACATTTTCAGGCATTCGGAGAGAACCCCCTAAGGGTCCCAAGTTCAAATTTCTGAAATGTAGGCATTGTAAAAGGAACCTCGGGGGACTCCAGCAATAGAAATCTGCTGAATTCAAAGCATTTCCTAAGCCCTGGCAGGAGCCTTTGCTCCCACTGGAGGCTTTTTATAAAACATGTGTTGCTGACATGTTGACAGATTGCTCAGTGAAGTGTTAGGTGCATACACAGGCTGGCCATTTAGGGGGACATCAGTTTACCCTTCATCTCTACCTGAAGCACCATGTTTTATACATTACCCGAGGACAGGCAGAAAACAGACACTTTCCAACAAAGTACAGTATCACTTGGCAAAAGACAACCACCCCCTCACACGTACCTCTATCCACCACCTACAGAACTACAGATAGATTTTGTAGTTGCACTTCTCTCTCTCTCTCTCTCTCACACACACACACACACACACACACACACACACGTACGCGCCTGCGCGCACACACGCACGCACGGCTGTACAGAATCTCCCCAAATCACAAAAAGGTCAGAAAATAAATTAAGTGTACAGTGCAAGGCCCAGGCTTGAAATTGCCTCCATGTATCAGGCCTGCCACCCTTTTGCTACACAGGCCAGAGCTCTGAGGGTATAATGAGCAAAGGAATTTTCTAATGACAGCTGACTGTTGGGAGGTAATCTGATCAAAGGCCGATATTAAATCCAACTTCTGCTCATATCAGGGTATTAGTGATGTACGACTTAATAACCCAGCAGCTCCAAAAGTGCTGCCGTGGCAACAGGATGGAAATTGGGATAATAATGTATTCATGGTGCTGGCGACCTGGGGCTGCAGTGCGCGCTCTCAGGGGAGGGCACTTCACCCTGAGCCAGACGTGTCTGGGCAAAATCACTTCACAAAGGACAGGAGTGGAATACTGAAGAGCTCTGGCACTGATGAGAGAGTCGATAAGGGGAAGAGTGGAATGAAGTGAAGGGAGGGAAGGAAAAACATTTTCAGCAGAAGAGCTTGAGTGGTGCTTCTCTGAAAAACTGATGGGACTCAAGAAGCTCTCCCCGACAAGTACGACCAAAATGGATCATTATTAAATGAACATAAAACTACATTCTCTGCAAAGAGCTGGAGGATGAACAGCACCAGCTTGCATAAAATGACAAGATTTGCACATCAGCCGTCACCAGCTTCCAGCCCTACCTACCACCATACAGACGAGGGCCAATGTCTGCCACCAACAAAACAGCCATTCTTCTCAAATGAAGCACGTTTCCAAGCTTGGCTACAATTTTATTCCTAGAGAAAAAACATTTCTGAGAAAAAAACAAAGGTCATACAATACAAACAGTCGCATCTCATAGACTGTGTATCTCTCAGATATTAAAAATAATCTCTATTTTTTCTTTTCTTAAAATAGAAGCTGAGTAACAACTAAACACCGTTTGGGTAGGAGGAAAGAAAAACGGGATTTGGAGGTCTGAAAAAGGGAATCAGAAATTTAATTAAACGAAAAAGGGAGGAGGAGAAGACGCAGAGTCCAGGCCAAGGCACCTCAGCGGTTAAAAGCGTGCCCACCTAGTCTAATCTAACACAAGATCCTCAGACTCCCTGGACTGAGGAAATGAAAGCACATACAAGGGTGGTTTCAATTCCAAATACCTTTGGCAAATTACATCATATGGGACTTACATTTGCTGAAGACATCTTTAGAATATCGGTGAATATTCCAAAAGAAAATTCATGGACCAGACATGGACTTTGGGGAGAGGAGAAGAAAATGGCCCATTTTTCTTATCTAGCTTAAAATACCTTCTTTGCTATAAGGAAAAGGCCTTCTCTGTAACTAACACAGAATATCCTCAAAGAACAAAGAGACCAAACATAGCAAGCAAACTTGGTAAAAACATGGCCTCAAGAAACATTCCTGGGGGTCCTGGTCGGCTTCTCTTCTGAGGAAACTGACTCCGTAATCATTCTGACATGCAACTGAGGAGAGAGCAGCAAATCCTAATTTCTTATTCTTGCAGCGCTTAATGCCAACAACGTACATATTGTACTCTTAAGCGCTCTTCCTGCCTTTCCTAGTATTACAGATAATTTGCTAGTTTCAGAGTGTACTTATTACAGGACTGTCAGAGGAGTTTTTGTTTCAACAACACGTTAACTTTACTGCACTTATAAAAAACATTATGTGTCCCCTGTGATTCTGTGTGTTTAAGAGCAGCGAAATGTTATTGATCCCGGTGTGACAAATCAAGAGTTAGGTAATGTCTACAAAACTCAATTTTCTGCAAGACATAAAAACCCTCTTTATGAAACCCCTCCTTAAGAAATTCAGGAGAAATTCAGGAAAAAAAAAAAAAGAGAGTATAAAGGTCAGCAACTATTCCTTATTAATGTAATCTAACTCTATTCTAATGACAGGCACATGACCACAGAGGCCAATTTAAACTAATATTTTTTTCACTACTGTAAAAAAAAATCTGCAGGAAATTTAAAAAATTACTTTGATACAACTAGTTATCCTCCTCAGAAAGAGCATTAAATTGAAGCCAGTTTCCTCTCACTAAGGACTGTGTGACTTCAGATTTACACACAAGTATCCAACTTCTTGCCCAAGCATTAGGATTCTACTTGCTTGTATCTGTCGACAATGGATTTTCACAGAACTCATTTGCTTTAGAAATGTCACAATGCTGAAAACATCTCCTTCTGATTCACATGAAATCTCTTAATTCTCATGATTTTTTTTTTCCTCTCAGAAAAGATGTAATACTGAAAATGCCCCCCAATAGTTTCAGCAAGAAGAGGTGTAAACCTGCTAGGTAACAGGGAAAGAAAAGAAATAACCTCTACTGGGCAACATCCAATAATCTGGGTGTGATGTGCACAAAATCCATTTGCATCCATGGAAATTTCATAACTCTGCATACATATCTGGATTTTTCCCCCAACTGTTCAGGGACAGTAAGCACTGATATTGCATTTAATTAACAAGCAAATGTGATGCCCTCCGATGTGAACAATACTGAGCCAATTGCTTAAGTTCTTACAAAGATAAATGTATTACAAGCACCACTGTACTACTGCAGAATATGAGAGTAGTCATTTTTTCTCATTTTCCCCAGCAAAGTTGAGTCTCTGACAGTGCTAGCCTTCTGTCCACCTTTACCCTCAACTCTTGCCTTTTGGGTTTTAGCTTCCATAGGGAAATTTGTTTTCCAGATCTGTTGGTAGCTCACTCTTTCTCTTTTCCTCTTCTCTCTCCCTCTCCTTTTCCTCTACTGTATTCATCATTATTCAGCTGCATTATAACACTTAAAAAAAAAAAAAACCCAGCTTTGAAAAAAAAAAAAAAAAAAGAAATCATTTGATTTTCATTGCCCTGGAGAGAATTAAATACCCCCAAGGAAAAATTCTGGTACATTCTCTGCACACATTTACATGCAGCCAGTGAAGTAAACATTTCCATAATTGCTCACTTCAGAACACGTTACCCAGTTCCTAGGTACAATAACTGTCAGGAGTCAATGAGGAATAAAGAATTTTCCTGAATCCTTGCACATAACCTGACTAGCATTAATAACTCCACAGTTGTACATAAGTTAAGAAATGGATTACTGCCAGACATCAGCCTTGCTCCGAACACTCTGGTCATGAGCTCTTCATGCTGCCATTAACAAAATAAATATATTTTCTAAAACTTAAGGCTATTGATAATAAAAGCATTTTTTCATTTTGTTTTTACTTTCCTTCTACTTAGAATAAAAGGTAATAGCCAAAACTATAGCTTTTTTTAACCTTGGAAATTACAGCAACAACATATGGCTTCCATTTACTTCCAATTTTACTCGTACTGTGAGCTTCTTTGGTGAAGTTGTCTTCTATTGCTAAATGACAAAATGAATGATGAAATTCAGTTGCTATGCTAGAAAAACAAAAAACAAACCATGGTGGTTAATCCCTAAGGAAAACTGGACTTCGGTTATGAATCATCCTTACCAGCAATCTTGTAAATCTTAAATAAAAGTCTTTAGGTCCTAAAAAGTATTGTGAATAAACATGATTTTCTTTCAAATCCCTGGCAGAAAGTATTCTCCTCCCTCCCCAATCCCTTCACATTCAGGGTTAGAGAGCATGCCACCAGCCCTCGGTGATCATGCGAACAGAACTTGCCTTGTGCAAGAGCCATCAATGAGGAAGGCGAGCACGAAGTCGGCTCTGTTTTTATTGCATTGCTTGCAGGGCTTCTCATATTGCTGAAACTACAATGAAGAGCTCGGGAAGCACATCATAAAACCAGTGCATTGGCTGTGATGGTATTAGTAATTTTTCTACAAAATGAAAATGTATATACTTGGTTATCAGATAAATCTTTATGTGCTTCCTCCATCTTTCCCTAATCAACACGTTCCCCACTTACCCCCAACTCTCTTGTGTGTCCAAGATTTACTTGGTCTTTATGATGACTTCAGATAGATAGTCATTGTCTAATTAGGCTGTGAAAGAGTCTGAGTGAACAAAACATAAAGTCAAAATTGGGGGGAAAATTATTTTTTAATTTTAAAAATGTGGCTATCTAGACAATCAACTTCCGCAGACAATAAAAGTGTAGCTCTGTGTGTTATAAACTATTTATGACATGTTCAAGAAAGTTTTTCACCCAGGCAGAAAATATCCTTTTAATAAGCCCTTTTTACTACAACATGCTATTATTGGTCCCTTCTTTATTGTTGTTTTCATATTTTCGGCATAAATACAGTGCAAAAAAAGACAAAAGGCAATGCTGCACACAACTGAAATGTTATACAATTTGCTAAAATGATGAATAAAATTAAAACTGCCTGTCAAAGCAAAATGAAAAGCAATTTTGTTTGCAATTTTCATAGCAGCTACGGAGAAGCAGCCAAATTGATGAACTGCACGCAGTCTGCGGTTTATAAGCATCCACAGTAACTGAAGAAGGTGCTTTGATTAGTAATAGTATCAAGATGAACTGCAGCTTAAAAGTCAGAACCTTCTAACCTAGCTGTTGGCCTTCTTCTGAAAGACAAATTGTATTCTTTACTCCCCAAAATTGATCTAAGGGTTAATATCAGACTATCTAGGTGATTATAAACACCTTAGAAAGCTGGTGTTTTATTCCAAATTTAAATTTCATCAATCATTCCAAGCACTAACACCTGTGAAATACGCATTCTATGCTCTTATTCCTGGGCCCCTTGCTGGGAGCCCAGAGTACTGACTGCAAATGAGTAGACAGGGAGGTGCTGATACCACTGTTTGCTACCAAATTTTAACTAGGGCAATTGCTGCTTCTACTGAAGTAGAAGTTCAGTGGTTGATGCACAGTAGGCCGTGTTCTTTTTTTTTTTTTTTTTGAGATGGAGTCTCACTTTGTCGCCCAGTCTGGAGTACAGTGGTGTGATACTGGCTTACTGCAACCTCTGCCTCCCGGGTTAAAGTAATTCTCCTGCCTCAGCCTCCTGAGTAGCTAGGATTACAGGTGTTCACCACCACGCCTGGCTAATTTTTGTATTTTTAGTAGAGACCCACCCAGCCGCCCAAAGTGCTGGGATTTCAGGCGTAAGCCATCGCACCCAGCTGATAGTAAGCCATATTCTTGAATGAAAAGATGAACAAATGAATTAATGGATAGATGGATGGATAAATGAATTCATTTCCATCACTGTACTCCATTTTGTTTTTGATACCCAAAATGTGATTTAGATGAAATACAAAGCTTTGTGGGGTACCTGAGGAGAGGCCAGTAATGGAACTTTTACAGAGGACTGTTACAGAGGACTGGCATTAGTCACATTACCAAAACTATTAATACACTTGCCAAATGACTGGGGCTCCAGTGCAGAACTCTACCAAGATATAATTGAATGATAAAAATGGAGGTTCTTTCTTTTACATGTGGCCATAAATAATGCCCAAGTGAAATTCTTCTCATTGAAAATTGTCCACTGCTGACATCAATTTCTCTATTTTACCCTCCATCTAAAGTAAAAATATACAAAAGTATAAACATTAAAGTGAACATTTCTACACTCAATTGGAAAAGATATCAATTAAATGCAACAAAATAAATAAATGTTCCATGTCAGCATTTTTGCTTAGGAAAGCCTTCCAAATCCTCATGTGGAATGTCTGAATGTGGCCATCTTATTTGAGAATATCCCTTGATATTGTCACTCATAGGTAAAGGTAGTGGAATTAAACACAGCTACATAAGAGTAAGTAATGAATTTGAGCTTCAGATACAGGATTACAATAATGTATACTTAATTCATAGCAAGCTAAATTTCCTCCTAAGCAGTTAGTTGAATTATGAGGCTCATCTTCCACCAGGAGAAATACAGGTCAGCTCTCTGGGTTTTGCACTCAAACACCCAAAGATCCCTGAGTCAATAAATGCCACAGATCCTGCAGACAATTCTACTCTCTGTAGACATCTGCCACCCTTTTCACCAAGCCCTCAGCATACTATATTTGCAATTATTTTTACAACATAAGCCTCCACAAGTGGTATTCCTATTTTTCAACTGAGAAAACTGGAGAAAAACAGTAGAATTTTTGAGTTTCCAGAATACAATCATCAACAACCTCTCTAGATGCAACTACGCTTGAAAAGTTATCACGATTTAAGACATCCTTATCCTAGTCATTTGGAAGTTCCTATCATTGCACCAAGAAAAAAAAAATCATCTTTTTAACTTCTTTTGGTACAAGAAATATTTTAGTACCTGAAGATATCTGGCTCATAATAGGCACTCAATGTAGGGGAAAAAAAAAAAAAAAAACATAAGAAAAAATGTTATCCAAAGTTATTTTCTTAAACTACCACATATTATTTTTCTGCCCTGGAAAACACAGGGCAAGTCTTTGGTTTGAATGAAGTCAAATGAGCATGCCTACCAACACTTACACATGTCACCCGCCAGTTTCCCACTTTTTGCTATATCCTGTATCAAACTGTGATGCTGATGCAGATGTCAGATACTTTATTCTGGTGAATCTCATAGATTTACGGTGGAAAAAAAATGTCTAATTTCATTTCATCTTTGAGATTTGGGTCTCTCAGTCACCATCTGTACCATGTCACAGCACTTACATTTCAGATGAGTTGCCTTAATGTCAGGGCACAATAATGGCACATATTCACAAAAAGGGCACTTCCAACAAATTCTTCTCAACACCGGTATTTTTAAATCCTCCCCACGGCTTTTTTGTAACATCATGACTAACTGTGTTTTCCTTTGTGTCCCTGACATGACACAAAAGTAGCTTGTGCTCAAGTACAGAGAAGTGGATAGTAAGGTGGGAAATTATGGCATGTATCATTAAGAAATACAAGATATAGCAGGCGGGATCAGATAGTGGAAAGCAAGATGTTATCAGGGAAACAGCCCCATTAGACATGACCATGTGGCTTCTGTTGTTGCTTCTGCCACTACCAGCAGTGAAATCTTGAACAAGCTACAACTTTACTGGACTGCAATTATTTCAAACATGAAAGTGGGAGATGAGGGGATTATTTACTAAAGGAGTGGCTTTCAAGCTGTTTTCATTTGTTCTTTAAACAAAACTTTAAGGGGAAGTCCAAGATAAATAAAACCACCCAATCTGAATCCGAGGTAGAACCCTCCGGGTCCAGCCCCCAGGGCCCCATCTCCATTCTGCTCTCCTCATACTGTAGGAAGCCCCGGAGATCCCCAAAGCCCAGTTTGAATCCACTGTATATAATGATCTCCAAGGTCACTTCCGGGTCCACTGTCCAATGGTTTTCCCATATGTATTCTGCCTTTATTCCTAAGTCAGTATTTTTGTTTTCTCAGTTGAAGGCAAATAAAGAAGAGGAGATAACAGAATATAATACAACTGAAAAGTTCTGGACACGCTGTTGCTCAGTGATCATTTTAATCAATAATTAAAGAAAAATCATACATACAATTCCACACAATTAAAGAAAAACCATAAGCTATCTTCCATCACATAGAGATTATTAGTAAACACTCCTCTACCTTTTGCCCAGATGAGGGCTCCACAAAGGGTTGTTGCTGCATTAACAGATTTTCTTGCTTGCACATGTACACATACACACACACACACACACACACACACACACACACACACACACTTCTTAATTTCTTAGAGGTCTCTAAACAGACATTACCAAGAAATTTACACTGGAGAATCAATCAATCATTGCTCCAGGAGTACAATATTTAAAACTAGCTTTTCTGGATTCTACCTCAAGGTGATCTCACTATTGCAGCTCTTTAGAGATTTAACAACAAAATTATTATTTCCAAACTTTAATTGAGCTTCTTAAGATAGGTATTTATGATACTCTTCACAACACTTGGAGATTTTATGCTCTACTGTGGAATCGTTGGCTGCTTTGTTAGTGTTCATTTTTATATTTTAGGTATTTAAATAGTATTGTATGGCTTTATCTGGAAAATAAATCAATTTGGCAATTTATTTTTAGCAAATGGTGCTTCCACAATTTCTTGCATACAATACAACCTTCAAGTAAACCATCAAAGCCTCTACCAGAGGATATTTTATGACTCCTTCATAATTTAAATTAAAAATCCATTTTTAAGACACAATACTTTTTCAAAAAAGTAGTGCCTTGTGATTAGCAAATTAAAGATGATTTTTTTTCTTACTTGCTTGCAAATAATTTCTTTAATCCAGAGCATGAGATGTGAACTCTAGTTAATGAATATTATCCTTGGCAAGCAGTAACCTACAATCTTAAAAGGTTCATTTTTATCATTGGTATTTTGAAGTTGCAACTTTGATCCATTACAATATAAAAAAGAAATGGTTTTATTAACATTCTCTTTCATTACTGGATAATACTCTGCAATGCTGGTACTACTGGGGAACTATTAAAGGTTTCTCTTAAAGAGGAATTCACAGATGATTTTTAAATGATAAAAGCAATAAAAATTTCTTCATTTCTCTAGATAAGAAGAGTATACTAATTTGTTTTCCTGCTGTTAATTTTCTGCTGATCCACTGGTCAGTTTGCTTCTAGGTATAATTGAAGAGATTGCATCAATCAATAAAGATGCATAAAGCATGGGAAAATAATTATGCTACAAATTAGTTATCAAATTTGATTCTAAAGGCCTAGAATCTCTTTTTCTTACTCTAGAAAAACAGGTTTTCATTTTTAAATTACTAGACCCTAGTAGCAAACTCTGTCTTTCACCATGTGCAAATTACACTCAATTGTAATGAAAATGGACATGGTAAATCTGTCCACTTCTTGCATAATTCCCTTACATCTTAAGAAGTAGGTTTGTGCAGCCGGGCGCAGTGGCTCATGCCTGTAATCTCAGCACTTTGGGTGGCTGAGCGGGGCAGATCACGAGGTCAGGAGATCGAGACCATCCTGGCCAACATGGTGAAACTCCATCTCCACTCAAAATAGAAAAATTAGCTGGGCGTGGTAGCGCATGCCTATAATCCCAGCTACTCAGGCGGCTGAGGCAGGAGAATCGCTTGAACCCAGGAAGCAGAGCTTGCAGTGAGCAGAGATCGTGCCATTGCACTCCAGCCTGGGTGAGACAGCAAGACTCTGTCTCAAAAAAAAAAAGAAAAAAGAAAAAAAAAGGAGCAGGTTTGGGCATGAATCTTTCTATACTGCTATCTCCACCATCCTTTATCTCTTTCACATAGCTTCTTTTAAAAAAATTGATGAAATATATCTACATAAAAATATAGAAAAGCAACAACTTGATATAATTAGAAACAACACAACAACACTCATATAACTACTATGCTAGTAAAGAAACAGAACACTGTCAGCAACTAAAACATCCCCAAGTGCCCCTCCTCATCACTACCCATTCCTTCTACCCTAAAGGTAAGCACTAACCTGACATTTGTGATAGCGATTTTCCATTCTTTCTTTATTGTTATCGCACCTACGTATACAACCCTAGACAGTATAATTTAGTTTTGCCTAGTTTTGAAGTCCATGTGAGTGGTTCCATACTGTATGTATTATTTGTCAGCTTGTTTCTTGGGTCAACTCGACATTTGCAGGGGTTATTTGTCTTCTTGAGGACAGTCATCATTCATTCATTTTCTCTGCTAATAATGTGCCATTATGTTAGAAAGAATGCATTAAGACCTAGTATTTGCTAGCACAACAGAATGATTATAGTCAAAAATAATTCAATTGTATGTTTAAAAATAACTAAAACGGTATATAACCAGATTGTCTGTACACAAAAGATAAATGCTTAAGGTGACAGATACCCCATTTACCTTGATGTGATTATTATGCATTGCATGCGTGTATCAAAATATCTCATTTAACCCATACATATACACACCTACTGTGTACCCACAAAAGTAAAAAAAAAAAAAGTAAATATTTTTAAATGATAAAATACATTAAAAGAAAATATTCTATTATGTGAGTATGCACAATTTATTGTTTACTGAACATTTGGTTTGTTTTCAGTTTTGACTATCACAGACAATGCTGCTATGAATATGCATGTACATGCACCTGTCTCCCATACATACCTGTTTCTCTAGGGTTTGGAGATATGAAATTGCTGAGTCATAGAGTTTACATATACTTAAACTTACTGTATAATGCCAAACCATTTTCCCAAAGTGGTTCTATCCATTTAAACTCCTGCCAGCAGTGTCTGTTACTCCACATTGTAGCAACACTTAGAATTGTCACACTTTTTGCTAATTTGACAGATATGAAGCCCAAGAGATTTTACTTTCATCATAGCCCCTGTTACCTTGGTTAAAAGTACTGCACAATCACAGACAACACAAAAATAGCTGAAGGTATGCCCTTCTATTCACTTCCTTATTCATCTTGTGTTTCAATGACCCTAGTCAATGTTAGACCTTGTTACTTAGAGTCTATTTTATTTAATTCCCTTTTATTCCTCTAAATTTACAAAATAGACTATATAGATCTATCATCCCTGATGAAAATATCCCACTTGATAGGAGCACTAGGCACGAGAAAGTAAAACTCCTCAAAAAGAAGTTATTGTCATCTGCCACTACTCTCCTCTGTAAAAAAATTTTTTTAGTAACACCATAGCGCTTGAATCCTTCTATCTAGAGATACTTTTGCACATTTTGAGCATCAATTTCATATATGCAAGTAGTATATACACTATGTGCCTAGACTTGCTATGGATTTGGGATCTGAGATAGTTTCTTCGAAAATACTCAGTCACAGGTATTCTAATAGAACCCCACTGCCGATAGTCCTGAGATTTCACCTGTGGAAATACGTGGGTGCATATGGAACAGGAATGAGAATCAGAGCACTTTCTTTGAACAAACACTGTTCTTTAGAGAGTGTTGTGGCCTTCTCAGGTCACACTCTGGGATGTTTACATTGACGTACTCATCTAACTTCCTTTCCGGGAGCCTCTGCAAATACCTTCTTTTCCTCAAGGTCAAGTTCAAGTCTTCCTTGACATGAAGTAGGCCGTCCTGGAAAATGGTGAACTCCACTAAGTTCTCATGTCTTGACTCTACATTTTGGTGCTTATTTATATTCTCTAGGATGTATCTCACTATACTTTGCTGTACTTAATCATAATCACTAGACAACATGCTCCTAAGAAATAGGAAACTTTCCTGTCTTGTTTAAGACTGTATCTTCAGTATAAGAAATAAATAGTGCCTAGTACATAGCTGGTACTCAGTAAATGTGTATTGAATGAATGAATGAAAAAAGTCTTATGTTTTTCTGTATTTGTTAAGTGTGTATGTGTGGTCACTCCATAAATTGTAAAGCCTTATAAGTAGCAACCATTTCTGTATACATTCCCCCCCTCCCCGCCCCACACACACATATCCCTTTATATACATACACACACACACATATGTATACACACTGAATTAAAATGGGCCATAAAACAAGAGCCACATTCTCTAAGGTAGGTACTCTTTCAAAACATCTATAACACACCAGATATAAGTAAAGAAACTCATGAGAATGCTAAACAGAATAAGCACAAATACCTGGCATTTATACTTTGTAATCCAGTTTTGCTAACAGAGGTGTTCTAGTAAGTACGTGCTAATCAGAAGGTCTGTGACAGCTTGCACAAAATCAATTTACAATATTCAAGTTATAGCAAATCCATGAAAAATTCATATTAAATCCTTTCTTATTTATTTAGTCTCATGCAGATATTAAAATAAATCATTGCCGGGGTGCTCTGAAAATTTTTGACTATAACAGAGTTTATCACAAGAAAATATAGAAAATGAATGTGAATACTACTAAATGCAGCATGACTTAAGAAATTAACAATATCGTAATACTATGAAAGTTCGTATTATTAGCAGAGAAAATGAATGAATGACGGCTATCCTCAAGAAGACAAACATGTACTCTGTTATACAACGGTCACAGAGTAGACACGGACCATAGTTCCTTCAGGAAAAGTGCAAACAGAAAGAAATAAACAGTTTCTCTACCAGTTGTAAGATAAAAACTCTGTTTTTAAGACATTAATATATTTAGTCTTTATTTCTGCTGTAAGAAGATTGAGATGAATTTCAAATATTTCCTTTTTTATTATAACAATCTTCATAAATCCTTAGAAATCCTAGTACAGAAATATTTCCCATTCTTAGACTTTTTGATTGAGTTATTAATAGATTAGTACATTCACTAATTGAGACTCATTTACTCATTCATCAAACATTTACTGGGGACTCTCTATGTACCAGATCCTGGGCTACATGCAACATATTCAATTATTCACCCGCATTAGATGAAAAGGTGCTGATGTTGATTATATACATTATTTTCATTATTCTGAAAAATTGCTTTTCTTAATTACTATTGAGTTACTATTGTCAGAGAGCACAGACTAGTCCTCAGTTCCATTTAAATCACAGAGAAAGAAATGTATATAACCACCCAAAGAAATACAAAATTTACCGAAGCCATTGAACTATACTTTCAATTTAATCTGTCAGTTCTTCTAAATGATGTCTTAGTCAAAGGTCTCTGCCAATTAATGAACCTTGGACCAAATCATGCAATCAGAATATCTCTCAGATATATACTACCTGTATTTTAGCATGTGGACTGGGTCAGAGTAAATTTGAGGTTAGACTTTAGGCTACTTAGGGCATCTCTCTCTCTGTAGCTGCTATTGCCAAAGCAAATTTAAGGCTCAAATAAAGTGATGCAATTACACTATACATCCTTCCTTCCTCCTGCCTATCACAAGAGACAGTGAAGCACACCACCACTCTAACCCTAGGACTTTTGTTCCCCTTTAAGGATGTCTTCAATATCCAGTTTACCCACATACTTTATATTTTAAAAATGGAACAGCGGGTCATGAAGGTGGCACACTATATGATTTCTTTGATCATACACCAACCTAAGGATTACATTGGCCCTATGTACTTTCAGTAATAATAATCACAATAAAAGGCTAGTACTAGAATTAGTATGTTTAAAAAAAAAATCACTGGAGAAGGAAATACTATTTTATGCTGTGAAAATTGGAAGCAATTCACAGGTAGTAACTGTAACTAACAAACCTATAGCTTCACAGGGTGAAATTAAATCATTCTACAGCTGCACTTGATCAAGCAGGATCACATCACTCTTCTCAAGAGTGAGCATGCCTCAAAACAATGCAGCATTGGCTCCCTGCCAAGCAGCCAGACCACAAACATGGATACACCTTGGACAGCGGACATCCTGGGCGCAGTAGCAGTGAAATTCTAGATCCTACCACTTCCCACGTGGAAATCCAGCAAAGAAAAACAATCTGGAGATCACATGATCCAGGTTTGTCATCCTCTGCATCTGCCCCCATGTATAAACATCTTGATGCAGAAGGAAACTGACTCATCCCTATCAGGAAAAGTCAGCTTTCCTTTGCTGAACATATACCAGGGCTTGGGCCGCATGAGGTCTGGGTAGGAAACCATACAGAATACTAACATGTAACTTTACAAAACAAAAGCTAAACTGCTTCCAACATGTTCACGCTACAAAGTCCAATGCAGGAGGGCAGCGGCGAAAGACAGTGAGTGATGTAAATGCGAACAAGACAACTATCTAAGATAAAAGTTCTCCATAGACTAAGAAGATAAGTTAGGAAAAGTAACTGTGAAGAATTCTGAATACAAACAGAATCAGGAAATTCAAGATGATGGTAACTACACAGTACTCTCATTAAGAGACAAATACTTTAAATACCACTCAATTACTGTGCTGTATTCAAAACACCCCTAACAGGTTTTAAAACATGTTGGGGAACAACACTGTAAGGTTTTTCGTAAAGTGATTGCCCAATACTGGTCAGGGTGAGAAACCACCACCGTTGACTAATGCTTCTTTTAAAATAAAGATTCCTGATGACATCTGAGAGTAGAATTAGGACATTAAGGACATACCACTCTATAAATGCGACCCATGCTACAAGGGAACAAAAGACTGCAGTTTAAGAAATTACATTGTAGAAGTCCTTGCTTCCTATTTCTCACTTAAAAGCGTAAGATCAATTAAACTTACATGGTAGACTTGGAAGAAATGATAATAAGAGAGACTCTGATTTCAGTGGCAGATTATGTTCCCCAAGGTGACCACAACAATAACTGCCATCCCACGTGCTCCTCTGCAGTGTGACCTTCCTATTCCACCATCAAGAAGTGGAGTTTATTTCCCATCCTCTTGAATCTGACCTGGACTGGGAGCTTACTTTAACCAACAGAGAACCAAGAAGTATCACTGTTGTTTCTGAGGTTGCGCCTCAAGAGATTGCAACTTAGACCCTGAAGTACTCCTTCTTGGAACCTAGACCCATGCTGTGAAAGCCAGAGCAGACGTGTGGAGAGGACTGGTTAGAAAAGGGACAACCACAACCCCAGGGAAAGTCGAGTCCGAGCTCCCAGGTGCAGCCAGCACCAGTCATGTAAGACCACTGTGGACCTCCCAATCAACCTGGTGAAAAGCAGATCCACCAATCAATCCAAAGAATCTTGAAAAGCAATAAAAGTAACAAATTGTTATTGTTTTGTAGCTACTAACTTTCATTACCTAGCAATAAATAACTGTAACAATTACTATAGTACTTTATTGTATCAATATGATAGGTAGACACATACACACTCAATGACAATATAATAGAAATGGTTACTTTGAAAATACATGTTTTGATCTAATAGTGTATAAACAAGAAAACAGTCTCATGTTGGCATCTCTTTCCATCTCTTATTATTAAAAGCTCAATATTTTGGATGTATTAGAAAGATCACAGTGTCACCAAAGCAAACTTAAATAAAATGTCACTGCAAACTTTGCACATTATGATATTAGATTGGTGCAAAAGCAATTGTGGTTTTTGCCATCACGCTTACCTGTGAAAACCGCAATTACTTTTGCACCAACCTAATAGAAACAGTAAAGTTCTTCAAAAACACTTACAAATATTTAACTTTAATTTCAGCAAAGATAGAAAAAAGTCACACGCTTATACTGAAAACCCTTTCTGCTCCTCCCTTCTTCTCTTTGATTCTTCAGTCAAATACTTTCCCACCCTCAAAGATGTATACATATTAATAATTTGCAAACATCAAACAATGGTGAGAAACAATGTTTCTCCTGAGCATTGCAAGCACAAAGGTGGATGATCATTGCTTATGACTTACATTTTAATTCTGTAACAATACAACAGCCATAGAAGAAAGACTGTCTATAAACTTGCTTCTATTTTGAAAGCACCCATAACTTTTGCAATTAGCAAATACGAGTCCCTGACAGCTGGAACTTACTTCTTCTTCCATCATATGTATACCCAGTTTTATGGTGTTTCTGGAATATATACTGGGGACACATTAGAGATGTATCTAAAACTGGAATGGGGTCTCACACAGGAGTAGAGAAATCTAAAAATATCCAGTAGAGCAGGAAAACTGACAAGGACTCAGACCATGCAGATAATATCTGCTATAACAACTGAAGACAAAAAGCTTCTGAGAAGGAGCCTCCTGCCCTCTGTACCCTTCCACTCAAAAGGCAGAGAAGTGCCTGCAATTGCACAGACTTGATCACAGTGCATGCCTGTATCAAAACATCTCATGTGTTCCACAAATATACACACCTATTATGTACTCACAAAAACTTCAAGTTTTTAAAAAAAGAGACTTGGCAGTGGCTAATCACTTTACCTCTTTGAACAACACTTCCTACACACAGGTGACTTCCAAAAACACCAACAATTGTTCTGAGAGCCGCGAAGTCTGCTTTCATGCCAAAATGGTGACCTGATGCTGTCCTCACGACCTGTCCATCAGAGGAAAGCGATGTAGCTCTCACACTGCTGGCAGAAGCCCCTAATAGGTGAAAGTCTTCCTTCCTAGAAATTATCAGGCTTTTTCTCTTAGTATGTTCCCAAAGAATGGGGTAGCAGCCAGGGACTGGAGAAGTACTCAAAGAGATGGAGTGGGGGTTAAGGAGGGGATGTTTGCAGAGAACATTCACTTACACATAAGTATCTGGTGCAACTTCTGGAACAAACAAGTCTATACCTGAAGACAAGGGTACCAACTAACTCCCTAATAAGCAATTATTCCCATCCAGAATATGCTTTTGGGTAATGGCTTGTGGTGCCATTCATTATTCATTTCACCTTGATGAAACAATTGTAGCAAACCAACACTGGACTTGGAGTCAGAAATTCAATGTCTAAATCATGACAGAGCCAGTAAATCACTAAGTGACAATGAGTCTCAATTTTCCTTTCTATAAAAGGGAACTTTTATAGAAAGGACCAGATGAACTTGAAGGCTGTCTCCACTCTTCAGCATTCCATTCCAACCTTCTGTTCTTCAGAATCCAATTGAAAAGCTCTTGCTTCTGTAAGCTTTTTCATTTGTATGGCTTATCTAATATGGTTTTTTCCCGATACCCATTTGTTTGTAGATGCCGGGAAAGGCTGTGGAGAAGGAGGTGAGAGAAAGGGGTGTGTGGCAGCATTCTGAGGCATACGACATGCACACCAGTAAAGAAGCAGGCAGGTCACACAACAGTCCTTACCCGGGCACACCACCTCCGTGGTTCCATGGCTCAAGCTAGCCGTGGTATGCCAGCACCTAGGTGACATATCACATCCCAAAAGCATGTGTGCAACAAGCCTTGCATTAATTGGCCTCCATTTCTGAGGACACATATAGAATGGAGCATATTTTGTGATACTTTCATGGAAAGTGGAGTTCCTAGGGTTAAATAAGACAGTGTTGAGGTCAGTTGGGTACACAGAAGTTTCATGTGCTATGTCATGGTTGGGCAAACATTCTCTGGGGTCATATATCCATAAGATGCCTGATTTGGCTATATTAAACACTTCTGCTATAATAAAGATGTTTCCTTATTTTTCTCTCTAGGAGTAATGACACATTCAAAACAAAGAATGAAGGTGGATAAAGTACACAGTCTTAGACTGCAGTTCTGCCCCGGATTCAAAACAGTTTCTCCATGGGAAAATTTGATGTGCTATTTGCTAAATAATTTAAGAATGTAAGTTATCAACCAGAGAAAGAGGTCTGCCCATATTGGGAATTTAAAAGCTCTTATGTTTTAGCAAGGACTCTAAATAATACATGACATTGGAAGAAAAAAAACACAAGCAATTCAAAATATTACACAATGTAAAATATAAATATTCAAATATACTAACTGTGTGAGACACAATCAATACCTCAAAATATGGGACTTATGGGAAGGTTGTTTAAAGGGAATAACTCAGGTAGCAGGACCTGTTAGCCCTTCTACCTTCTCCTTTTCCCAACCTCCAACAGGACATGGTGACATGAACTCTGGAACCCATTGTAGCCTATTTGACAATGACAGCTATGTACTAGGAAGCAGAGGACCAAGAAAAAGATCTTGGTGCCTAGAGAACCACTGAGTTCCCAAACCAGCTCTGGACTGCTTATCTCTAGAATTCTGTGAAAAAAAAAAAAAAAAAGGAACTTCTTTTTTCTTTTTTTTTTTTGTGACGGAGTCTCGCTCTGTCACCCAGGCTGGAGCACACTGGCACAATCTCAGCTCACTGCAACCTCACCTCCCAGGTTCAAGCGATTCTCCTGCCTCAGCCTCCTGAGTAGCTGGGACTACAGGCGCCCGTCACCATGCCCGGCTAATTTTTGTAGTTTTAGTAGAGACGGGGTTTCACTATGCTGGCCAGGCTGGTCTCGAATTCCTGACCTTGTAATCCACCCGCCTCGGCCTCCCAAAGCTCTGGGATTACAGGCGTGAGTCACTGTGCCTGGCCTGAAACAAACTTCTTTCTAATTCAAGCTGTTGTTATTTTGGGGTTTTCTATTATATACAATTATTTAGCTTGTGAATTTACCCAAATGCTACTTTCAGCCTTTGACATCTAAGCCCATAGATCAAATCTACTTTTGGGGTCCCAAGCTCACACTTGGTATAAATGGATTTTTAACTGTACAGGGAGAAACAGATATCTGAGATAGTCAATTATTCAGCACGAAGATATTTGGTTAACTAAAAAAACAATCTGAGAGTAAACTCAATTTGTTTTCACCATGTCAATACAGAAATAGGTTGTTCAGGAAATTCACTGAAGTTTTTGATTTCTCAATCTTCTCATTTTATAATGAAGATAATATTGACCTACCTCATGAGCAAAGACAGAGGATTAACTAATTAACAATTATCAATCACCATGAAAATATAAATTTTAAGAAGTAATAAGACTTTTCATTAAACTATTAATGGCTGTGCTAGTAATTTCTTCCTTCACTGGAGAAAATTTACATTTGATAAGCACCAAAGGCTCATGGCATAGTAAGAATAAAACTTAAATGAAAATTACATCTGAAGACACTTCATGACATTTTAACAAAAGCGTTAAGGCAAAAGATGCTACTATCAAGTACAGTCTCTTGGAGACAGGCTCAACATATTTCTGTTGAATTAAGAGGCTGGATGTGGTAGTTCATACATTCTTGTATTCTGCATATTCTGAAACTGCCACAACCTAACTCACTTCTCAACAGTTGTTCATAAACTCTGCCCTACTTGATCCTCTTCAAGCTGCTAATCAGACAACCTAATGTGAAACAGGTTTTTATTAATTCCAGGTTACTAACTGACTTTACATTCGTTTGTGTGTGTGTGTGTGTGTGCGCAAACCTACAGCACTTTTTACACACACAATGCCCCCAGAGAACTCTTCAATATTCTGAGTGTGCAAATGCTGTGACAGAATTCTACTGCTTATGAAATTATTTTCTGAGGCGATATCAGAATTTGAATTCAGGATTTTTTTACCCATCTGCAATTTTCTACCCTGAACGCCTGTCTTTCCCTTCCATCTCCCACCTTCCTTTTAATTTCCTAAGGATTACTCTGAGCAGAGCTCACCTTCAGCCTCTTCCACAAGACCTCTCCTATCAGCTCCTGTGAAAACTGGCCACTCCCTTCTTTGAAGAGTCACAGAATGTATCACTCACATTAGCAATTCTGGCATATAATGATATACTGCCATATGCAACATACATGCAACAACATACATTTTCAGGTACACCTGTCATTGTCAAATACTGCACATGTGTTTATGCTTGCCTCAAGTGCACAGTAAGATTGTAGGCAATAGGTTTCATCTCAGCAAAAGATGTGAATATAGCAAAACACACTAACACATATATTATAAGTACGTTTCTTTAATATGTTTGGTGCACTGCAAAAACAGGTAGCTATCTTTGTGGTCATTTGTTGCACAAATGCACTTCTTTAGGCACTATTTTCCTAGAAAGCAAAAGTACAAATCTCCCATATTTAAATGAACTCACTTAGACCAGATGATTTCCAAACTACTGATCACCTGAACATCTATTATAGCTAGATGAACTCCATGATGTTTATGCTTGCCTACTAAAAATGAGGTGTAAATATTTTTCATTGTACTAAACCAAGATTAATATATTTTCTAAATTTTGTGCTAATTTATAAAACTAGAGAAATCTTTTAAAACCATTCTAAAAGTTGCAAGATAATTCTGTGTTACTAAATAAATAAGCTACAAGTATGAAATGTTTTAGTGATATCCATTGCATGACTATCTTCTTATATACGCCAGGCTAAAAACTGATGACAGGGTCCTAATTTTTAATATTTTGTATAGAACTAACTTAGAATAAAATGTTAATTTTATTCACTGGGTTTGGGAAACTGGGTCTCTCTTCTTTATTCCTAAAACATTCTTTATTTAAAGAATGTTAAACATCAAGACCTTCCTAAAACGATAATGAATGCAATTAAACTAATTTTCATTTCCTCCATTTGGCCAGTTACCCTTAGCAGCAATAACACATTAATTCTTTTTGAATTTTATAAGGAAGAATTTTAGGATGGAATGGCAAATAATAACTCATACTAATTCTTTCAAAATAGCTCAGGATTCTGGAAGACATTCAAATCTGGAATCTGATTCATCAGAGTTACTCTTTTTTTTTTTTTTTTTTTTTTTTTTTTTGAGATGGAGTCTAACTCTGTTGCCCGGGCTGCAGTGCAGTGGTGCAATCTCCGCCTCCCAGGTTCCTGCCATTCTCCTGCCTCAGTCTCCCAAGCAGCTGGGACTACAGGCGCCCACCACCACGCCCGGCTAATTTTTTGTATTTTTAGTAGAGACAGAGTTTCATCGTGTTAGCCAGGATGGTCTCGATCTGCTGACCTCGTGATCCGCCCACCTCGGCCTCCCAAAGTGCTGGGATTACAGGCGTGAGCCACCGCGCCTAGCCCATGTGAGTTCCTCTTAAAGGAAACACTATCTTCTTTAGTAATACCAACAATACTAACACTAACAATATATAATGTTTATCACATCCCTTCCCTGTGTGCCATGCACCTTGCCATGATGATACATCTACCAGCTCACTTGTCGCAACCATAAAAGGCAGGCAATGTTATCACCTTTACAGGTAAGGAAACTTTCAATTAAACATTTAAGTAATCTGTTTAAGGACAACCAGCTTTGGGAGAACTGAGATTTGCAATTTAGCCATTTGCCAGAACCCACCCCTCTATCCATTACACTGACATTTCTACCATTCCCATTAACCACACAACACTTTTTACTCATTTTAACATTTTGAAGTTTTGTTAATTTATTTCTCCTTTAGAAGACTGGTAAGAATTAATTACTACTGAATGATTACATTGATTTTTTTAAGCTAATGGAATTTTTAATGAAAATAATACGAAGGGAGATGATGGGAAACTGCAAGTCTGAAAATCAGATACAAAAGCACCCTGTTAAGATTCACGAGATGGCCACAGATTCTAAGTGATGAACAGTAAAATTAAATTTGTCTGTTAATTTCTTTTTTTGGGGAGAAAGGTGGGCATAATCAATAATTCCTTAGTAATAAGATCTCCCATGGAGATGGACCTTAGCATATTTTTTCAAAAAGGAAAGAAAACCCTACGTGCTCTAATCCTGTGAGACTAAAGCACCCTTCTTAGCTTGTATTTGCTGGATTTCAATAAGGTATTAAACCTTGTATGTCAAAATGCCTCACACTGAAAGACAAGAACACTAGCCAGCCTTAATGCTTTATACATTCTGCTTTTACAGACAAGATTTGTAGGGTATCATTTCCACTTGCTGTACAAGAGGCCTTATAAGTAGTCATCAATCTGAGAAGAAGAGATCCTTCTTTATTAAAAAGAAAAAGAAAGAAAAAAGGCTGAATCAGAAACAGTGTTACAAAAGTTGAGTAAGGCTGGAGAGAAACTTAGACAACTCATAAAGGGAAAACTAAACCACAATTCTAGAAAAAAAAAAAAAAAAAGTATGTAAGTGGCCTGATGTCTACCTTTGGGTTCTGGCCTAAGTACACAACTGGTGCTTTAAACAATTCCACCCAGAAAAGTACCTCAGATTTAACATAAGCAAAAAGGGAACCCACCATTCTAACTTCCGATCTTGCTTCTTTATTTTTCCTAGTACCAAGTGATGGCCACCCAATACAGCTGAGGAATTCAGAGACACAACTAATCAATTGCTACATCTGGATGATTTTAACTCCGAGATACTTATTGAATTTGGTCACCCTCTCCACCCTATGACCACTGCATTGGTTTTGATCCCATCTTCTCTTACTAGTGCAACTGCAAGAGCTTCCTATCTCAAATCCTTTCCCTATAATGTTCCTTCTCCAATCTAACTCTGCAAAATATAATCTAATCTGAATATGTGTTCACTACCCTGCATAAAATCTTTGATGGTTACCCATTGCCTAAAACAGTAATTACTGAACATTCTTAAAGCTCTAAACTCAAAACTCAAATGAATTCTCACTTGAATGTTCATCCTGGGCTGCTCTGGTTGCAGGGAATGGAGAATCCCGCTAACTCAACTCCCTACCTCCACCCCTACCTGGCAGATATCTGTGAAGTTCCTCAGAGCAGTCTGAAAAATTCAGGCCAGAGAATCAAATTTAAGCTCTTGGCATGGCCTCCCCATTTCCAGATCTTGCCTTCCTTTCCTGGTTCATTGCAGTAACTGGCTCCAACATGGCTTCCAATGATCCCTACCTCCTGGTAATCACACCTTTGTATAATTCTCTCTCATACACCAGAGTTGATCTGCGCAACCAGTAGAATATGGCAGAAGTAATGTTATTCCACTTCTAGGATGAGGTCATAAAAGACACTGCAGCTCCCATCTTGCTGTATCTGTCTCTGTCTGCTGTCTGTCTGTCTGTCTCTCTCAAAGTACTTACTCTAAGAAAAGCCAATCACCATGTCAAGAGCTACCCTACAGAAAGGCCCTTGCAGTGAAGCCCCCTGACAGGTCTTCAGGCAGAAGCCACGCAATTACGCTAAGAAGTGGATACCCGAGGGCGGGTGCAGTGGCTCACGCCTGTAATCCCATCACTTTGGGAGGCCAAGGTGGGTGGATCACCTGAGGTCAGGAGTTCGAGACTAGCCTGGCCAACATGACAAAACCCCATCTCTACTAAAAATACAAAAATTAGCGGGGCATGATGGTGCATGCCTGTAATCCCAGCTATTCAGGAGGCTGAGGAAGCAGAATAACTTGAACCTGGGAGGCAGAGGTTGCAGTGAGCCAAGATCACACCACTGCACTCCAGCCTGGGCAACAGAGCAAGACTCCATTTCAAAACAAACAAAAAAAAGAGTGGATACTCCAGCCCCGTCGAGACCACCAGGTAACTGTAGCCCTGACTGACACCTTGATGGCAACCTCATAAGAAACTCTGGATTAGGATCTCTGGGAAAAGCTGCTGCCAAACTCCTGACCTATAGAAACTTTGAGAAAATACATCGCTGTTGTTTTTATACAAAATAACTAATACATTCTTATTCTCTTATTAATTCTCCATCTTACACATTTTCTATGGCATAAAATTGCCCAGCAGATTCTATGCTGCTTCACACCTCTTTCCTATTCTTTCTCTTCTGTCGACCTGAAGCACCTCTTTCCCTTTCTTGGCCTGGCTAACTCTTGCTCATCACTAAAGACATCATGTGCTCCAGGAAACCACTCCGATGTGCCAAGTTGGCCTAAATGACACTCCCCACACCCTCCAAAATTATTGTTTTTCTCAGAATATCCTGGAACCTGTATTCCCAGGATTTACTGGTCAAACAGTAGGATCTCAACAGATGTTTATTGAACTGAATTGTTGATAAACGCACAGTGGTATTGGGAAAACACACTACTGGGAGGTGCTATTCATTTCACTACTTATGAATGGTCTTCTTAGTGTAGCAAGAAATGGTGCCATACACTTCACATTTTATTAAGCCAACCTGCAATATCTACTCCATATAATAATATTTACATTATTAAGCACTTGTCAGTTGTAGTCTGGTGTTCATAAGAAGAAAGCTATCACTATATAGCTGTCAGGCACCAACTTAAGTTCCATCTGTGAGTGACCATTAGCAAAAGTTAAAGCAAAGCATGGTTCTTTGCTCTTTTGCTAGGCACTGGGACTAATGAATTGCAAAGGGCAGGCAGACTATTTGCAGAAGGAAGTTAGCGGTAATGGAAGAAGGCAGAAATTAACTGGGGGAAGGGGATGCTGTGTTCATCTAATCTACTTCATAACCATCGCTTCAAGCCAAGTGACAAAATAGTATCAATAACGTCAAGAGAAGCTCCACTTAGGTTTCTGCAGGCCACAGAAGGGGATGGTAAGAAATGATTGAGGTTAGAAGACTGTATTCTTTCTCCCAACAGGGAGACACTTTGCTGGAAAAACAAAAGAAATGAACAAATCAATGGACTCAGGCTTGTGTCCAAAAACTATGGCCTTGGAAAAGGAAGAAAAGCAAAAAAAGAGGGGTAGAAAAGTATAGAAAACTATTCAGAACAAGAGGAACAAAGAAGCAACTCAAATATGAGCTCTCACACAAAATTGTAAATCTTTCCCTTTAAATGCATAATATATATAATATTGAATATAAATATTAAATCAGATCATACATCCACAAGACATGGCTTTTTAATAACCAGCATAAAACGCTGGTGAAAAGCAAATACTTTGCATAGAAAATAAAATTAGGTACAAGAAATAGTAAGTATATAATAGATTTGACAGATTTCTTTTTAAAAAGATTATAAAAGCATTCTCAAGAGTCTGTCAACCTGATAATTTAATTATGAGGGGGAATAGTTTTATAAAATAGAAAAAGTTAAGTTTAAAGGCAATCTGAGTAATAAAAATATACACTTTAAATAATTCATAAATTAAATGGAAAAATGTTTTGTTGGTACAAGCAAAAAAATATATCTTAGTGTTTGAATGTATAATAGTGCTTTTTCTAAAACAATATTTTTTTTTAAATTTTTTAACAATGACAATCTTTTCTCTAAGTCTATTTTGCAAGAATGATAGAGATAGGTAAATTGATGGCTGCTCTTCCTTTTATTTTCTGCTTTTATAACCAGCTCCTAATTCACAAGAGATCTGCATATCTACCTTCTATTCTAGTCTCTCCTACAGCAGAAAACCAAGAGGTCTGAGGTCATCAAAATGGGCACAACTCCAAGAAAGCCACACAAGATGGATGAGTCTTCATTACATAGATAAACTGACATTAAAATCAACATTTCTCAAGACTAATTGGAATTTTTACTTGAAAAGCAGTTCAGTGTACATGCCTACTACACACATACTAATATTAACTATGCATTTAAAGGCTGAAGTTAATGAAGCTCATGGCCCCAAACATCCTGTCTACGTTTTTATTTAGTCACCAGGGGGAGCTAATTCTGCTCCGTGAGTAGGTAGAGTCTAAGAGTCAGATTTAAAACAAAACAAAACAAAAGGGGGTGGAGATTAAATTGATGTGGTATTAAATATATTTCATATATGATATAGTGTCCATAAGGCAAATATATTATACATACAAAGAAAACAAAAGAGAATAGGTATATATCCTTTCTTGTTAAGTTAGAAAACAAGAATGAGAGCCATCAATTAATAGAATATTGCCATGTTTAATAGAAGACCTACATACACCCAATCTCTTGTGATTGTCTTTGGTCCTATTGGGTTCTTACTCACCCTTTAGATTTTGAACATTTGCCCATTTGTTGCACTGACCCTGTTATTTTCTTGGTTTGAAGCACTATGATTCTACATTCTAACAGCTAATCTTTTGCTCAAAAATAACCCATATAATTACATTATAATTATATTGAAATGAATGTTTCCTTACCCTTTTGCTTCAAATATTTTCTTCTGTTACAAATATATTTTTTAGCACTTTTAATGTGTGTTCAAAGAGTTCTGCCCAATAATCTACTTAAATTCATTCTACAATTCACCCAGGAGACATAATCCCTTTAAACTTTGAGAAGCTCCAGTTGGAACAAAGATGGGGAAAGGGTTCAGAGTTTGTGGAATAATCACCTCTAATCGATCAATTTCCCCTGAAGGTAAAACCGAAAGAAAGGAGGAGTGAGGAGTTCCAGTCCAATTCCTTGAAGTTTAAAGGAACTAAGCCCTGAGGCACAGTGTAGAATGATTCCTGCCTTCCCCTCCCAAGACCTATTAAGAGGTCATAGATCTCTGTGACATTGCTACCATTCCCTAAAGACAAGATCCCCAGACACAGACTTAGCACAAAGAGAAAGGTGTGGAAACAGTCTACTTTTAACAGCTTTTTGAGTAACCCACTCCTTATAAAAGGAAACAGATAAAGGTCAGGAGCATCTTAAGTAGAGAACATGAAAAACAACATGAGTCAAGCAAAAATGTAAAAAAAAAAAAAAAAAAAAAAATTCAACATCTTTTTATCATGTTTTACCATGTTGAATTTCACATTTGAAAACAGGTTAAATGTGGCAGAGCCCTTATGTGCATACAACTGTATCCAAATAGCTAAACATTGGTGCTTACAAGATAGACCAAATGACTGCAGAGGGCCTAAGAAATAGTGGGTCTCTTTTAATTCCTCTTCCCCACAAAAGAGACCACACTGTCTCCACATCCCAAATACAGCCCTTCATTTATAATTTTTATACTTCTCCACAGGGACAAACTGACAGCTTTAATTACCATCAATGACCATCAAGGACATGGGAGAAAATCTTGAAGATATTCTCCCATGGCTTGTGTTCTTGACATTTTATTTACAATTTTTGGCAAATGAATCCTGAAACCACACAGTTAGATCATTATATATTCATTATTAATTATACAACTAAGGCAAAACAATGTATATAAAACGGCTGTGGTTCTGCAGACATCCAAAGGTAACATTTTCTTATATACAGACAAATAATGCTAATTTACTTCTTGAATTCCATTCATTTCAAAAGAGTAATTTTTAAAAACTCAAATTAGTCAAGAAACAGGTGATTTATGAATACTGTTACAACTAATATAAGATACTCTCCACTTAGGTTTTACTTGTAAAAATTAAAGTGAATACACCCATTTATTTTCAATTTCTAGGAGATTACATCCTTCAAGAACTTTTCATTCATAATCAGTAGCTTTCTTATGAATCACAAGTTATCCAAGCAGGCTAAAAGTAAAAATACCTAATAAAATATGGACGTCAAAATTACAGAGAAATATTTCTTACATTACCCTTTCAAAATCCAAACTTAATTTTAGTAAGTTAATTAATGTAATAGATCATCACTTATACTGGGAAAACATATTCATCAGTACAGGCATTCCTTTCATAAATCCCAATTACAATACTCACAAGCATTCAAAGAGCTTTCAGAAAATAACAGATCTAAAAATAATTATTTCATATTCATGTTTTGGTAGCGAATTTTACAAATTTTACAAATTTATAAATTTTACAATTTTACAAATCAAAAACAGAATGGCAGACCAGGTCCTAATATTCAAAAAATTCTGCTGCAGCAAAATCGATGTGAAAATAACAAAGCTTGTATAATGACTGAACAAGCTAGGTAATGACTGAACTGACCCTACCCCCAAAACTGGAAAAGGAAGCGTACTCAGCCTACAGTTCAAAAGTCGGAACCAACTATGGATGATCCTTTGTCTTTGGTAACTGCATGGAAGAACTCGGTCGGAGCCCTAACAGTTGAACAAAGTGACATACTCAGCCCCACCACTTTCTCTAAAACTGAGAGAAGCAAAGATTTGGTGAGCTTTTTTTTAACCTCATGAAATAAGTGATAGTCAAGAACAATGGTCTCTAAAGTACAGGGTACATTATCCTGCAGGAGAGAGGATACTCTGAAGAGTTAGAAACCAATCAGAACAGACACCAATCAGAAACAGCCATCCAGGTAGTAACCAGACTTTGCTGAGAGCAAGGAGATAAACAGTACTCCAGTCAGCTGGGTGGGCTGGCTTCTCCTGCCCTTTTCATCCCATCTCATACTAATGCAGTCTACGGTGTCCAGCAAAGTGGACTTATGGATCAGCATATTTAATTTTAACTAATCTAATTCATGCAAAATCCTCAAACTGTGACAACTGATTTTAAAAGTTTTCTGCAAAAAAAAACTGCAGGATATTGATAGTCAAGCACAAGTAATCAACAAGAAAACGGCAAATCTGGCCCTTCCACACCAAGTAAAAGCTCCTTGTCACCCACCATATGAAAGGAAAAGGGGAGGGGGAGAAACAGTTTCATCAGAGCTGACTGGAAGTTGGCAAAACAAAAGCATAGAAGCGAGATTATCAGGAAAGTTCTTTGAAATATGAACTTATACCCACCATTGATAACAACCTCATGGGAAAGAATAACATACATTCTCTCTGGAGGTTTTGTGAAGTATTTGTTCAGTTTTAACAGCCATTAAAATGAATTACCAAAATAAACAAACATGGACCAGGACTTCAAAATAACATAAAATTATTTTTAAACTGTTTATTTCATCTTTACCTAATTTTTTAATTTCTATTTTTGTGAATGTTGTATAATGCATTGATATATGTAATGTATTAGTAAATACATATTATGACAGCGCATTTAGAAATCACTAGTCTGAAAGTAAAACACATATAGAGACGGACTGGAGAATGGAATCTATGGAGGCCATGAAACTGCATTTTGGGGGCTTAGGGAGATTTGGAGAATGAAGTAGGCTAAAAACAGATATTTTAGGTACAAAATGAGGAACTGATCAAAATGGAAAGAAACAGGAAAATAAAACTTATAGTGCCTTAAGCCTAATATAGAAACAGATAAATTAATAACATATAAATGATTAATAAAGTATGAATAATGAATTAATATAGAAATATGCAAATAAAACTTACAATGCCTTAAGCCTAATTAATATGAACTAAAAAGTTAAAATATCACATTTATTTCATGTAATTTATTTCAACTAATGGTTTGATAAGGAAAACAGCAAAAAAAAGGTTCTAAGCACTTTCAATCTGCTTTTATGAAAACGATGCTTCATTCTGTAAACTACTCATCTCCCTTATTCCCACTGCCAACAGAACTAGCTGTTAGAGCACTTTATTGTTCATTGGAATGAACCAGTCTTTAAGTCGCCACAACAATATGACACATGTATACTCACTTTCACATTTAAAAAAATTATTTGGCCAAATAATAAGGATATTCTAGATGTGTAGAAGTTTTCAGCTCACAAAAATTGTATGAAGCTTCCAGGAAGTTTCATAAGATTTAAATCAAAATTAAACGGACGTACTACTTTACACTGATGAACAACATCCACTCACCAATTCAGTTCATTTTCCTAAAAAATGTGAACAGGAAGAATATTTGTAAAGAAGCCACAACCCTGGGTAGGGCTTTATACATCTGGTCTACAAATATGTTCCCCAAAACTACAGCAGAATTACTACCACACATATTTCTGCACACTCATCTACCAATAGTATAGACCAGAGGGTTGAGAACTAATACAATGCTATTTAGTTTTTTCTGCAATTACGCCCAGGCAATTCACATTAATGATGTGAAAGAACACTTAACAGACAACTCAAGTTTGCAAATTAGCAGGAGAGAAGAGAAAAATGACTCAGAACAACAAGCACAGAGTATTACCAATGCACTTTACACATTTATCCTGTTAAGTGTAGCTTAGTTGTGATGATTTACAATGCTAGTTCTTACTCAGCTTTGTAAGCATAACAAAGTCTCTGTAATCTCAGCCTTCCCCATAGCACCCTGCTATTAAATCTTTGTTGAGCAGTGTGATGAGACCCCTCTGGCTTCCAGCCCTCCCCACCCCCTGAGGGAATTGGCAAGAAATGATAGGGTTTGTGGATTAGTAAAATGAGAGGTTCTCTGTGCTTTTCCTTCTTTAAATATATATTTTGATAATCTGTCTTCTGCATCAGAGAGTCCCAACAGCATTAGTGTTGATTCCCCTGCCTTCCTAGCCTCCAGGAAAAAGACAGCAAGGCTGGGGCAAGACAGGTGGTTTCCATGTCTTGCTAAAATCGAAGAGAGGGATTTAATTTTTTCTTTCACCTTTCCCCCTATTCCTTCAAGCAGGGATGATACATAACTTACTTATGCATGTTGGACTGTAGAATCCAGAAAAATTGCACCATGAGACAAAGGAGAAAGAATTCATCTGTGAGTGTCACCACATCCTTTGCTATCTTCAGGGACTGTTCTGTTCTTTCTTAGATCAAGGACGCTTGTCCAGAAAACTGTCCACATTCTAGAATACCCTCTCAGTGACAGACTCCATGAGCTGTGTGTGACACTTGCATTTTCTTTATCCCTGCAGGATCCACTGTCTAAACTTTCAGTCCACATGGACAGCTAATCATTACTTGACCTGGCACATAATCTTATAGCTGACTTTCAAATCTGGGTCTAGAATTGATCATCTTGTTCTTCTGTATTTGACCTTCATCTCCAAAGGCTTAGTCTGGCCTTGGCTCAGTTTCAAGACTGTTGATATGGAGTGAAAAGGTTTTCATCAAGGCAGGCTCTCCAAGGAATGTGCGTCACCCTTAGGGATGAAAGTCACCAAAGGAACAGATCTTAAGTTACCAAGAAAACCCTCAGTTAAAAGAAGGCAAGAACCTAAGACAGGGTTTCTATGGCTCTCTCATAACAGAACTACCCTGAGTAACCCACACAGGCATCAGAACATAGAATATATCCCTTTTCTGTTATTTTGCAAATCAACAAGTTGTAAGATAGCTTTCACTTCTAATCGTACTCTATAATTAACCCTCTAGCACACTGCTCAGGATTCCCTCTTTCTTTACACAGGTTGTTCATCAAAAAGTCTGCAGGCAATGGTCTAGCTGGGTAGGGCCAAACACGTCAGGAATGACTTCAAGATTAACAGAAGGGAATCCACAAGTAACAAAGAACAAATTGAGAAAGCGGCAAGATAAGACCACGGAACAGGCAGGGAGAAAGGAAAGGAGAAAATATGGACAAGGAAATTAAGAATCTTGGAGAAAGGACTGGAATTAGAGGAAAATCAAAGACGCAAATGGGGCTGAATGAAGTTAAAAGGCAAAACGAATTAAAAAAAAACCACAAGGAAAGAAAAAAGTAATAAAACCAAGAGGCTAAAAAAGAATGTATATATAAAAATACCTTCCTTTGCTAAATGCAGCACTTTGTCAGCTGGGGAGTAAGGGGTGGGGAAGCAGCAACAAGAGTGAATTCAAGCAGTGGGAAGCAAACACTGGAACTGTCAGACCTCCCAACTTAGACTAAAAGGCTTTAACCAAGCAAGAAGGCAAAAGCATCACATTACTGTTTTAATTAAAATGCTTTCAAGTGTCTTTAATCTTTTCCAGATCAGACCGGAGGGTAACCTTCAGCCAACTCAAGCTTCAACATTAACACCTTCAACAAACGTGGATCATTCCTGACTTCGTTTCTCCTTTTTTTTTTTTTTTTTTTTTTTTTTTTTTTT
>NC_045451.1:56691083-56724065 GCF_002776525.5 Piliocolobus tephrosceles | reverse complement strand
TTTTTTTTTTTTTTTTTTTTTTTTTTTTTTTTTTTTTTTTTGAGACAGAGTTTCACTCTTGTTGCCTAGGCTGGAGTGCAATGACACACGATATTAGCTCGCTGCAAGCTCTGCCTCCTGAGTTCAAGCGATCCTCCTGCCTCAGCCTCCCAAGTAGCTGTGACTACAGGCGTGTGCCACTACGCCCTGCTAACTTTTTTGTATTGTTAGTAGAGACGGGGTTTCACCATTTTGGCCAGGCTGGTCCCAAACTCCTGCCCACCTCAACCTCCCAAAGTTCTGGGATTGCAGGCAGGAGCCACCACGCACAGCCTCTTCTTTTCTACCTTTGACTCACCTCTGTAGTATGTGACCACAGAACAGATTCCCTGCTTTCAGAAAGCTTCAGACCAAAATAAACCAAACATTTTATCAGTTTTTTTAACAATTTAACTCATAAATATAATCTTTGCCATACCATGTGTGGAAACTTCAGCACTTCCTGCACAGATACTACTAAAGTTGTATGAGACACGAATAATGCCTTTCGCTTTGATTCAATTTCATAGAGCTGAACATAAGAATAACTATAGGGCAGACACTCAGTAAAAATTAACTATTCACTAAGTAGAACTTGAAGGTTGTTTTCTAAATTATATGAATTTTAAAATAACTTTTAACATGAGAGAGGACCCACTCTTACCAAAGACAGGATTTCTTGCCAGATTAATACACACTGCCATGTCAGTCCAGTGGGCATGCTGACGTCTCCATGTCTTTATCCTAATGTTAGTGCTGATTCCACATGAGCAAAGCTTTGTTTAAAGCACCAGTTATTCTACTGAAAATGGCATCTTACTAATTATCTGCATTTAATGGGATTTTCCCAAAATGATATGTTCTAGGAAAAATACACCTTAAATGAAGCCAATTAAATATATATGAGCTAGAAAATCCACAAAAAATACCAATAAATGCCCAACAGAATGTCAAAATTAAAGATGGACAATATAAAAGTTAGCAAGCACGTACGACAGCCAGAACTCTCAATATGGCTGGTGGGAGTGTCAATGGTACAATCATTCTGAAAAGGGGTTTGGAAGTTTCTAATAGAGATTAAACATATCATATCTCATGCCCTTCACCCAATGACCCAGCAATTCCATTCCTAATGAGAGAAATAAAACATATATCCACAAAAAGATCCATTTAGAAGGTTGACTATTATGAACTTTACTCATAATAGTCAAAAACTAAAAATAATCAAAGTATCTACTAACAAGAGAATGTAAAACAAATAATGATATGTTCATATAATGGAATCTTACACGGCAATAAAAAGAAACACGCTACTTATATGCACAACAGTATGAACGGATCTCATAGACACTATGCTGAACAAAAGAAGCTGGACACACCAAAAAAGGGTGCACGCCGTATAATTTCATTTATAAGAAGTTCTAGAATAGGTAACATGGATCTATAGTTAAAACAAGCCAAAAACTGGTTACTTCCAGTGGAGCATTATTGATCAGAAAGAAGCATGAGGGAACTTTCTGAAATGAAATTGTATCTTAAGAAGGGCGTGTCACATAGGTGTATTTATTTTGCCAAAGTTCACCAAATTGTATACTTATAATTTATGAATTTCACTATATGTAAATGTTACACTAAAAATTACAGCATTAACAATTATAAACAAATATTAAACTCAGTTTGCCTATCATGGTGGTATCAGTAAGCAATTTTGAAACCACTTACTATATATTCTAGGCTCAAGCAAATGAGTGAACATATTAATAAGGATAACGGAAGCCAGGTTTCTCTCTGTTAAAGAAGGCAGTAGAAATACACAAAGGAAAAAGACTAGGATGTACCTGAGGTACTGAATTGAATGGGAGGTATCAGTATGAACACAACGGTATTTATTGGGTAGAGAAAAATACACATATGTGTATATACTTGTATATGTGTGAATCTTATGAGCTATATTATATGTGTATTATATATTATAGTAAGTATGCATGTACATTTCCTACTTCTGTCTACTGAGGTCTGTAAGTAATGGTATACCTATAGCATTGAGTATACATAGTATTCATATCTTGGTTTCTAAATACTTTTGTCCTCATAAAGAACCAGCAGAAACAAAAGAAAAAAGAAAAGAAAAAGAAAAGAAAATTGCTGGCTGATTGCAGGACTAGGACAAGAAAAGACCATGATGATTCTGGAGCATCAATTTGCACCAGAAACTAAAGTTCTCAAATAATGATGGAGGCATATTAAACACATACAGGATCCTGTTTGAAGGGACTCCTATTGGCTAGATCTACGGCAATCTGGGTATCAATACAATGAGAGTAATGAATTATGACTGACTGAATAAAATAAAAACCCAAAAGATGACAGTAACATGAATATACAAATAAACAAATGAATAAGAAAGAATATTACAGTAGGCTAACAAATAGAAAAATTATGAACTTGCAATAGACCTAAAAACAGTGAGTATGGCTGAGCATGGTGGCTCACGCCTGTAATCCCAACACTTTGGGAGGCCAAGGCAAGCGGATCACTTGAGGCCAAGAGTTCGAGACCAGCCTGGCCAACATGGCAAAACCCTGTCTCTACTAAAAAGTACAAAAAGTTAGCTGGACATGGTGGTGTGCACCTGTAGTCCCAGCTACTTGGGAGGCTAAGGCAAGAGAATCACTTGAACCCAGGAGGCAGTGGTTGCAGCGAGCCGAGATCATGCCACTGCACTCCAGCCTGGGCAACAGAGCAAGACTACATCTCAAACAAACAAAAAAAAAAAGTAGGTAAACAAAACATTTTATGAAGATGTGGATATTTATACAGATTCAAAGTTATCTTCCCACAAATTATTAACCATGTAGAAAGAGAAAATGGTAACTTTATAATGGAAACTGTTGGCAGACACCACCTTAAACAAATATTCAATGTTAACATCATCAACATCGTAACAAACTAACATCATGTACTTCCTGATCTGATGCACTGAGAAGGATGCCTATCACTTCTTTGGTGATTCCGGCTTCTTTGGAGCCTGAATACTACAGGAGCGGATGTAACCTGAATTTAATCCTTGGGAAACATCAGACAAACCCAAATGGATGGGTATTCTGTAAACTAACTGGCAGCTTCTCTTCAAAAATGTCATGGTCAGGAAAGACAAAGAGAGGCTCAGAGAACATTCCAGGTTAAAGGAGGTAAAAGAGATGACAGTTAAATGTTATGCATGATCCTGAATCCTGGATGAGGGGGAAAAATAGCTACCAAGGACATTATTAAGACAACTGCTGAAATTTAAATATGGATTGTGAATTAGATAGTAGTATCTATTTGTATTAAACGTTAACTTTCTTTTTTTTTTGAGACGGAGTTTCGTTCTTGTTGCCCAGGCTGGAGTGCAATGGCGTGATCTCGACTCACTGCAATCTACGCCTCCCGGGTTCTAGCAATTCTCCTGCCTTAGCCTCCTCAGTAGCTGGGATTACAGGTCCGTGCCACGCCCCCTGGCTAATTTTTATTTTTAGTAGAGATGGGGTTTCACCATGTTGGTCAGGCTGGTCTTGAACTCCTGACCTCAGATGATCCACCTGCTTCGGCCTCCCTAGGATTACAGGTGTGAGCCAGCGCACCTGGCCTACAGACTAACCTCAGTTTCAGTAAGTATACTATAGATATGTAAGAGAATCGATTTTTGCTTCAGAAATACAAAGGATATATTTATAGGGGTGTGATGTTTCCAACTTTCTCTCAAATGATTAAGAAAGAAATGCTATAGGAGAGAGAAAAAGAGAATAATAAAGTAAATGGAGAAAAGTGTAAGCAACTGGTGAATCAGGTAAATGATATGGAAGTTCCTTATATTATTTTTCTAAGTTTTCTGTATGCTTGGAATTGTATCAAAGTAAAAGTTGCTCCCTAGAAGCATATATAAACTGTAAAATATATACGTATGGCCAATATTTATATAAGCAACATCGATTCTCAAACTTTAGTTCCAGAAAATGTTTATGGATTTTCTGAAAGGAAGATGATTCTGGGGCCTAATAAACTTGCTCACTGCAATCCCTTTTTGAAGAGAAAAGCCACAAGGCACTTTTAATAAAGAAGTCTATTTAATGGATTTAATCCAACATTCCACAATAATCCGTTCAGAAAACCTTGTTAAAATAGAACACACTTTAAAATCTTATAAAAATATGAATATGCTGTGGAAAACAGTCAGAGAACCACTTGTCCAGTAAACACATTTCCCATACTCGCTTAATTGAAGAAAGATTTGTGCTGGGAAAATAAGAGGCAGAGACACACACATACACACACATAGGAGTGGCGTCAGCTTCAAACACAGGAAGAGTGGAAAGATGTGTATCTTACAGACTTCTATCTAAAATGCCCTACCCAGGCTCATAGAATGCATTCTTGTAGGATGTATTTTAAAGGGGGTAGATATTTGGTAAACTGAGTCCCAGTTTTATTTAGCCATTACATCAAACATGTTATGCAACATGTTGCTTTAAATATGTCTCTTCCAAGGAACTGCATAGCAGAATAACTTCCCAGCCTTAATGAGTTCCTACTATAGGCCAGGTATTGTGCTAGGCTTAGATAATGCAAGAATGAATAAGACACAATTTCAGCCATCCATGAGCTTTCAGTCTAACGAGTGAGATGGAAAAATGAACATACCCAGTGAGAACTGTGGTGCTCAAGGATAAGCATTAAACTTTATGGGAACGCAAAACAACGTGGCTAACTCAGACAGAGGGTGATCAGAAAAGGTTTCCTTCAGGAAGTGTTATCTAAGCTAACCTGTTCCTTTCTCATGCTGTCTTTGAAAAGGTATCCAAAGGATTTTTAAAATATATTAGTCATCCAGTATTCATGCTCTGCTCCTAAATGGCATCATGTAAAAAAAAATTAAAAAAGAAAATACACTCATTAGCTCTTAACATCTAGGTGCATTTCAAAATCTAAGAGGGCTGTGACACTGAGGTTACCCCAAACAGCCATCTCAGAATTCTTTTAAAAGCACCTCTAGACTTAGCTAGGTATTCAAGTATAGGAATAAAATAATTTGAAGAGAAAAACACATAAAGGAACAAACTGAAAAAATCAGAAATAGAACAGTACAAGAAGACAAAAAAGTGATAAGTATTGTTTACCTGTCAGTTGACATTGATTAATCTTGTGTTCTGTGATATCGCTCAGCGATTCAAACACCTGGAGGCAGCTGTCACAGCTGTGCACGGCTTCGTCTTCCAACTCCTCCCCGTCTTCCGGCCTCTTCTTACAATCTAGTGCCTCTCCATCTTCAGTCTTGTCTTCAAGTTTACAGTTGGGGTCTGAAAAAAAATCAACACTGTAAGTATGGGGTTTAAAGACAGGTTCTTTTAAAGTAACGTTTAATCTTCTTGCCACCAAAAACAGAAACACCATTTTCCTTGAAGTTGCAATAGGAGGGCTTCATTGCAGATTTTATTACAGGTGAATCAAAAGTGATTCACTAAAATTATTCAGTTAGTGATCATCAAAGGCCTTCTTCCCTTGGCCCACCATGTAGTTCTTTTCCTATCTCTCCCATCAAATCACTCGTCTACTCCTAAGATTGACTTTGCCATTTTTTTTCCATAGCCTTTTAGTTTTTGCTTAAAAGAGAGAGATAAATCACTTTGAAAATTAAACAGTGTCCAATGCAAAAGAAAAAAAAAAACCCACTGTGCTTAAGAATGAACTCTTTTTCTGCTAAATATACTCTTTCGTGGGAAATTACCAGAATTAGCCAAAAGTCTAGAATAAGCTAAGGTAATCACCATAGGCACAAAATTGACCTTTACTTATAAACTGGTCAAAACACACAGCTACTCCATTATTTGTTAGACACTGATAGCAAAATAAGCTGTATCACACAGCAAAAACATTCTTACAAAGGCAAACTCAAGTGTAAATGTATGTCTCTTGTTTTCAAAATTATCCAAAAAAGTGAAATAAGATACATGAAAAGCAATTATAAATAATAATGAAGTCAACAACTTGAGTTGGCATTACTAGTGTTGAAAAACTAAATGTTGTGAAAATTAAAAATAGTTCCATTTTAACCCTAAAAATGATACACAAACAGCAAGGAGAGGTGCGGGAGTATAGGGAGAGAAAAGCACGTGGAATGCTTTTACTTAGAGCTCAATAAATGCTTTTTGATTAGTGACGCTGTCTTTTGACTCAATTCCTCCCAAAGAGGGAATGAGAAAGGAACCATGGGAAGGGGGCAGAAGAGTATCTCTTTGAGGGAAATTAAGATAATAGGGTAATACAATCAGTGACCGAATTTATGGGTCACTGATTTCCAGTAGCAAAAAGTCCTCCAAAGTCATAAATAAACTATATCTCAAAATACAGTAAAATTAAACTAGAAATTTCTATTTTCTATAAGGCCTTGACTAGTCAATGAAATGGTTACAAAAGAGCTGTATCAAGATACCTAAGAAATAGGTAAGGCATTATCTGTAGTCACATTTTTATGACTACAATATTACTTTTAATGGCTACAATAAATACGATAATTTCAATATAAATATAACCAATTTTTTTAAATTTTGCTTTTCAGAGATGGATCTTACTATGTGGCCCAAGCTGAGGTGCAGTGGCTATTCATAGGCACTATCATAGCTCACTGCAGCCTCCAACTCCTGGCCTCAAGCAATCCTCCTGCCTCAGCCTCCTGAGTAGTTGGGACCACAGGCACACACTGCCATACCCAGCCATTTAATATTTTAAATATCTCATTAAATGCTACAATCAAGAATCCACAGAATCAAAAATAACCAAGCATTTCTCAAAAAACTCCATAAACGCCACACCAATATCCTGTGCTCTGAGATTGTTTTCTGCTATTTTGCACATAGCACGTTTCTATGAATGCTTCTTCTACAAGTCACTTATATTCCCTTTTTTGTCTGGCAGTTGTTCTAGAGCCTTTCTTCACATCTGCAATAAACATGACTATATCACCGCCCTTCCAATGATTCACATATGCCAAAATCAACTTATATCACAATGTATCTGATAATCTCTTGGGTTCTTTAAAAAAAGCAAAATTCCCATCTCAAAGAGCATGTAGTTTTGTTTGTTGGGTTTTTTCAAAAAGAACACACTGTTTAAGTACATTGGTAATTTGGGTTGATTTGCCATCTGGAAAATTATTATCTCAACATTCTACACAGTGCCCATTTCAGTATACCAGGATTGAGACTGCTCATTCCTGGGGGAGCAATCACAGGGATTTTGCATTTGTCTTGTAGTCTGCCCAGCACAGTTCTATGTCCAGGTGAGTGCTTAGTAAATATTATTTAGTGATGGTGAGAAAGGGAAGGAGAAAAAAATAGAGACTACCTTTAAAAGTTCTTTACTGGTATTTTCTCTGTAAACAGGAACAGACCAGTTACCTCTAAAGTAAAAAACACCTGCATGCCTACATTTTCCAAAGCTGATACTATAGGACCCACCATATTTGGGTTTGCTTCTCTCAAATATTTCATCTGGGGCTACAGATGCAAAAAAAAAAAAAAAAAACATGGCAATGATTCAAAGATCTCCGACAAACTAAAACCAAGTGATGAAATATTGCCAAACTAGACAGCAATTCAGGAAAACAAATAACTGTCCCAACTATGGCAAACTGACCCCCACACCATTAAAACACTTATTGGAAGGCAGCATGCACTCATGAATACTCTTGGTTGTTTAGCATGAGTTTCTAGCTTCTCAAAAAAACTGATAGCACTCAGGGAAATGTCGCTGTTAGGTCTGAATTTTAATATGATTATTTAAATGCTACACATCCAGTTTGCAGACCTGTTTGTTTTTAAATAAGGAGACTCTGTGAATACTTTAGTACTATACAGAGAAAAATGATAAAAACTCACTTTCCTTATTATTCAAGAATATGGACACTTTCCACGAATCCAGTATCAAAAATACAAACATAGAAGAATGCATGATGGTTTCGCTCTTAAAAGCTGAAGAACTGACCCCAGTCCCTGCTTCTAACAATGTGGCTAGTTATTAAAATGAGGGTCATTTTAAGACTAATAAAAAATAGTTTTGCTTCCACTTCTGCATTTACAGATAGAACCCTTCAGGGACTGAAGTCAGTCAAGCTTATTCACTTCTGCTGCAACTTTAGGATGCATGCTCCAGCCAACTGGCGAATTTGTTTTTAGGTCAACACTTAAGAGGGACCCTCTGGGAAGTGGGTTCGATTATAGCCTATGATGCCTTGGTGTAATGAGTACTGGAATTTCAGTCTCTCTCCTTGTAAGATTTTTCCAGCCTCCACTTCCATGAAAAAGTCTTTTTTGCCCATTCAAAAGATGTGTTTATTTGTGCTAGGGGTTTGCATCCCTAATGCCAGTTGATGTAGGAAGATTCTAGAAAGCTTACACTGTCAACCAGTTCTTTCCCACAGGTGGCTACACTTCAATAATTGCACATGGACTTAGTGATGTAGTTTTTATAAAGTCCTTTGAGATCCAATCATAAAAAATAATTGTATTACTCTGCTAGCCATTCAAACCTCTGACTTCAGCCTAAGGGGTTATAAATACAAGGTCCACGCCTGTAAGTACTGCCCTGCCCCCAGCACCACTGCAGGAAGGATCATTGTTCTCCCAACTCCATTGTTATGCTATAAATCCACGCAAAGGGTGATATTTTAAAATATCCCCAAACTCTCTACACTGCAACTACAAACTGTGTCATAGCTGCAGGCACCACTTTCTCTCCCCCTACCATAAATGATGCTGCCCAAACATGTTGCATTCAACACAAATGATCTCACCTCCTCAACCAACTTTCCACCTCATCCTCTGAAAAGGGTGCTATGGGACACTGGATTTATATCGTTCTGATTGGATAAAATGCTGAATTTTGGAACACACACAATTATTATTACAAAAGTAACTGGCAGCTTTCTGTTTCCAATTTTGTTAACATTACTTATAAATAGGAATTTAAAAGAAGCATTCTTTTCCCTGATTATGTTCTCTGGCAGGTGGTTCTTTCCTCGGTCTCATCCTCCTTTTCATAAGAATTGTTATTGCTATAACTTGCTTTAATAAAATTACAACTGTGGGGGAAATGAAAAATTACACTGGCTTAAAAGTGTTGGAGGCAATAAACCCATGGACTTCAATTAATTTCAAGTGTGGGATCAGTTTAAGGCCAACCAGCAGAAATTCTATTCTGTCCATGTAAAAATGAGGTTTCACCACATTTACTTTTTATAACCTATATAAAAGTCAAGTAAAAGTAATGAATATCTAAAAGTCATCTCAGTGGACTGGCAAAGACTATCTGTATTCTTGAAACTCATCTTACATATTTCTCTCTGTGCAACAAGGATCCCATGCCTGATCAAAGCTAAAATGTCAAACTACTGAGAAAACAGCCCAATTTCCAATCCATTTCACTGCCTCAAAATGGACCTCCTTCCAAGCCACTTTTGCATGGAAAAGCACTGGCAAAAGAAAGAAAAACTAAGAGATCATGTGGTTATAATTATTACCAGGCAAGGAATATTTCTGCAGCTCAGTGGTAAAGTAAAACTCTGTCGCTTTCTGCTCCCAATAGTGTCCATCGCAAAACAACTGCCTCATTAAATCTCTGCAGTAAGATTAATATGCCGTAGCTGCACTACATTTATAACTTGGTACTCTATAAAAAGCACATTTAATGGTAAGAGCCAGAGCCTAGATACAAAGTATTACTATAAAAACTTCTGGCAGCAAGTACACAGTGCAGGCCCTCTGTCCCTCTTGCTGGAGATATAAATGAGGCTTTTCCTGGTTAATTCCAAGCATGAAGCTCTACCTTAAAAACCAGAGTCAGTTTTTATGAGAGTGGCAGAAACACAAGATTCTGAGGATGATGTAAATATGAATGCAACAAGATTACTTAACAACTAAGACTGGCAAGAGATGAATGAACCCAAAATACTCCACTTATATACTCACGCAAACTTAAAACTGGACCACTTCCTAACAGTTTGTTCTCTGATCATAGCCAGCTTTTCACCAAATTAAACAGCCATGGCATGAATTACTCAATCTTAAGTCAACCCACACAGTGCCCAGTGAGTTCAAGAAACTACCAACTAAAAAGTACACACTACCTGAAAAAAAACAAGGCTTAGCTTCACTGTGATGACCATGACCTCCAGGATCTTAACAGCCTAAAACTGTTTAAAAAAAATTAAAGAAAAAGTAGCCTCAACACTACACTGAACTAGTAAAAACAGAGGGTTTTTGAGACTTTAGAAAGCTGCCCGAGTTCTTTCTTTCAAGGATATTGTCTGAAAATAAAAAGGCATTATAACCCGTGTCACATATTCAGGAATTCTATGCCAAATAAGTAAACAAATAATTTAGATGAATGCATTCCATACCAAAATCTCCCCAAATCACTGCAAATGGTGCTTCTCAGGTTAACAACCATCTTGTGCTAAATGTAATTAACTGTCTAATGATGCTGTATTTAAAGTTCATGTGTGTACTCACAACTAGCCTTCTAGGTTTAGTGACATATTTAGAAGTCCCACACCTAAAGAGATAATCAGGGAGTATCTGTTTAAAATAAACCATATCTGAAAGCACTTCTCCCCTACAAGTATGTTCAAATCATAATCCCTGATTTCTGTTCATACTTTTTAAGAACACAGAAAAAGTTACCTTCAGGCTACAAAGAGTTAACAAGAAACAGAAAGCCTTCCTGGTTTTCAAAAACCAAAGGGCGGGATCATTATTTTGTGCTTTCTGGGCTCTAGATATGCATTCTAACTTGAAATCCCATAAGACGAAAACAGATTCAGGGGAAATAAATCGCACACTGTTATAAAATGGCAAGCAGGCTCTAATGAAGGAAGGCAGCATTGCCAGACTGTGCAGCCGTCTGTCCCGCACTCGCCTGCTGGTCTGCTGCTTCATTTTTTTATTACTGTCAACTAAAGGTAAACAAACAAACAAAACACAAACAAAAACAAAAGCAATCGATGGGGTAGCAAAGGGCCGAGCATCCCCGGAACCACATCAGCCTCAACTTCACAGGATTATGATGGGCATCCCAGGCAGAGACCTGGCTGGGCACCAACCCAGCCAGATTATGATGGGCATCCCAGGCTGGGCACCAACCAGTCCAAAGAGCTCCTGTGGTCACGGATAAGAATGTGCTCCTTTTACTTTTTTCTGCGATGTTTATTTTCTAACCACTCTATTCTCTGAAAGTTATTAAATTGTTTTACAGAAGAAAAAAAGGAACCTGTCATCTATTTGTTCTCTCCTTTGACTATAAAATCTTCTCAGACAGAAAGAATGATCTCTGTATTAAACAAAATCGCACTGTTGAAGTTTAGACTTTCTGTGGTTTTGCTTGATTGTTCTACAGGTCTATCACGGTCCTTGAAGACCAAAGAGAAATATCACAGATGTACTGCTATCAAGGAGAACATGCCAATTGTGAATTTATTACCACTATCTACAGTGAAATTCCTTGAAGGAGGACGCTGAATGGGAGGAAATTAGCCTTAGGGGAGGTTAAACACACACACACACACACACACACACTCACTTGCACAATTTGCAACAAAAGAAAAAGTTTCTCCTCTTCCAATCAGAAAGATATACTCGACTTTCTTTCTTCCATTATTCCCCCTTTATCTTATTTATTTATTTATTTATTTTTTTTCGAGATGGAGTCTCGCTCTTTGGCTAAGGCCGGAGTGCAGTGGTGCGATCTCGGCTCACTGCAACCTCCGCCTCCCGGGTTCAAGCGATTCTCCTGCCTCAGCCTCCTGAGTAGCTGGGATTACAGGCACGTGCCACCATGCCTGGCTAATTTTTTGTATTTTTAATAGAGACTGGGTTTCACCGTGTTAGCCAGGATGTTCTCAATCTCCTGACCTCATGATCCGCCTGCCTCAGCCTCCCAAAGTGCTGGGACTACAGGCGTGGCCATCAAGCCGGCCTCTTCCCCCTTTATCTTTAACACAAAATTTGGTAAAAGAAAAACACAATGGAAAAGCAACTTCAGTACTCCAACTTCAACGCAGAGTAGTTTGTAACTATTTACTAACGTATTCCTACCTTAAAGTTATTTATCTTCACAATGAATTTCTAAGGCTGCCTTGTGACAACTTCCGTAAGCAAACATTTCTTAAGCACCTATGTGGTTAATAGCCAGTTGATTAAGGGCCTGGAGATACAACATCTAAATTCCTGTTTCAAGAAGTTTGCAATTTGCTGCAGCTTCCCAACTAGTGGGTCAAAAGTAAAGTTCAAGTGTTTTGGGATACCGATCCTCTCAGCCTTCAAGGTGACCAGGCACAGGTTGGGGTGACTGGAAACTACAAGTCTGTCTTCCCTGGCCTTGAACGTTTTGTTCATTTACCCAAGTTTGCCATTTGAAACTTACCACTTTTCTGCATATGTAATTTCATGAGAAGGCCTGACAGGCGCAAGGAGAGAGAGAGAAGAGTAAGTCAACGACTACAGCAAGAGGGGTAAGTACTCAGTTGGAGGGGCATCTAAATCGGGGCAGGGTAATTTTACCCCAAGAAGAGCAGTTTGGGCTACATTTTGAAGGCTACATAGCACTGAGAACAAGAACACGGCTCTCCAGGCAACAGAAACATAGGTAAGGCCACAGATATGTAAAACTGCATGATGCCTTCAAAGAAATGCAAGTACCTGTGTTGCTATTCAAATGAGCGGGGGGCAGATAGACCAGACAGACAGTGGGGCAGCAGCAGAGACCAGGCTGGAAAAGCGGCTAGAGCATGAAGGAACTCCTGTGAGCAAAACGTCCAGATGTTAACCTCACTGCTATGAGAAATCACGGATGGATTTTAAGTAGGAGAGTGAATGATCTGGTTGACATTATACAAAGATGCTGCACTGGTAACTGAGAGGATGGTATGGACAAAGATCAGACCTGGAAGCAAAGACACCAACCCAGAGCCTATAAGGTAAACCAGGAAGGAAGTAGAAAGTGAAAACTAAGTCAGTGGCAGAAAGGAAATAATGGTTCTAGGAGCCACTCTGGAAACAGGATCTGGATGGATGGTGAGGAGGGGAAAGCGGAGAGCCGTCTCAGTGTTTGCCAGGCACCAGGCTTGATGGAGCCATTCCTAGACAGGAGCATGTTTTTCTCACTATCTTCACATTCAGGTTTTGTCTTTTACCCATATTCTCACTCACCTAAATAGTGACAAACAAGTGCCAAAGCTGGAGAAAAACTGGGCAGAAAAATCACACCTCCTAACTTTTTATTTTTTTTTTTTGAGACAGGGTCTCACTTTGTCGCCAGGCTGGAGTGCAGTGACGCAATCTCAGCTCACTGCAACTTCTGCCTCCCAGGTTCAAGTGATTCTCTGGCCTCAGCCTCTCGAGTAGCTGGGACTACAGGCCCATGCCACCACGCCCAGCTAATTTTTATATCTTTTAGTGGAGACAGGGTTTCACCATGTTGGCCAGGACGGTCTCGATCTCTTGACCTCATGATCCACCCGCCTCGGCCTCCCAAAGTGCTAGGATTACAGGCGTGAACCACCGCGCCCAGCCACCACCTAACTTTCTAACCGAGTACCAGAGGTTTCCAGGGGCCCCAATGACACTTCTCAGGACTTCAAAGATCTTTGGTAAGATTTCTTTTACTTTAGTTTTATTTTAAGCATGCACAATGCCAAAGAAGAATAAGTATAAAATTGAACTGAAAACCAAAAGAGACATTGATTCTAATATCCCTTTCTTATTTCTTCTTTAAATATATCATTAACCATTAGTTTAAGTAAGTTAACACGATTTTACTTGCAGTTCATGATTCTTTTCATAAGACAAAGTGAAAACACCAGACTACTACTTTTAATAACATAAAACGCCAACAAATTTAAAATGCTTGTTTTAAAAGGTACACACAGCCTTCCCCTAAAAGAAAATACGGTAAGGAACCACAAAGAATGTGACAGGGCAGCAGGGGAAACAGATGACACAAGGCCAAAATGGGTACACAAACTCAAAATCACCTATGCTAATAAAGAAAGAAAAAAGTACCCCACTGAAGTTTTTTCTAGATAAAGGGCTTAAAGTAAAATACCCAATGGTTTTTTGTAACTTTGCCGTTTTTATTTGGTTTTGCTTTGGCATGAGCCTTTCTTCTTGCCAGATTTGAAATGCCTCACTCTTCCAACTACCCTGATGCCTTCAGATTCATCAATGACACATTTGAATCTCATATAGTCTCTAACTTCCTGCAAAAAGAAACAAAACCAGCTTCTGTAGTTCCATGTGCAATCGTAAACCCAGCCTCAAGGACCCCTTTCTTCCATTTCACATAAGAAAGATACTACACACAAATATTTTTAATATCCAGCTAATCAAGCACTAATTTCTCGATAGTAAAGCAACTTTAAAACTGCTAAAAAAAAAAAAACTCAATCCACTCTGGAGGAAAACAAATTATTTGAAAATATTTATGTGCAGTCTTTAGTGCATAACGACTAGGTATACTGAAAACTGCTTCTCAGACAAGACAGCTACAATAAGAAATAAAATCAATTTTTGAACCTAGGATTTAGACATTTGGGAAAGAGACAGTCTGGCTCCTCTTTACTAAATAAGTCTATGTAGCCTTAGTAGCACAGCTAGAAAGCATTAGTTCCCCCAAGCAAAGAAAACTCTGGGGCTAAATGCCTTTGTATTAACGATATCATACTAATAGTTACACCAACTATATTTTTTCAGCCATTTTAGACAGTGCCAATCAAATTGCAACATTTCTGAATTGGACACCTAAAGTTAACTATCTCAACAACTGCTGAAGCATTAGCTTGAGGGAAAGTGTTTTGTTTGAATCAGGAAACACTGACTTGATGCAATGTAGCAATACTCACCTTCAAATTTTGAGAAGGTAAATCCCAACCTCATTCACAAAAATCAATACAATATTATCACTCAATTCTCCCTACTAGTGACTTTTGACTTGCTTTCTTCTTTTTTTCTTTTTCTTTTTTTAAATTTAGGAAGTTCCTCTCCTTAACTGCAATCACATATTTGAAAGACAAGGACAATTGTATTTGTCTACAGTTTGTCAATTAATCACAACATTTTGGGCATTTAATATTCCACTAAACAGATTTATTTCACCCAGGAACACGAAAAAGTGCTGATTTTTTTTTTCTTCCTTTTTCTCCCTTCAGCAGCTCCAAATGGTTCTCAAACTGGGAATCAAAATGCCATTAAAACAAAGAGAAAAATAATTTGAAAACACATTTTTTCTTTTCTTTCCTAGCTAACACATAAGTGGAAAGTCCACATTTGTAAGCAATGATCCCACTTAGGAAGATAAGAAAAGCATTTTCCAAACAACTGCCTTGGTAACATGACGACTCAGGAAAAGAGAAATATTTGTAAAAGTCTATATAACATAAGGCACAAATTTGTATAATGAAAGATCAGAGCAAAAAAAAAAAAAATGAGGCTGTGATTTATACCTTATGAGCTATTATAAACTACAAGAAAATTTATGTATAATTGAAAAAAAGGAATTCATTTTGTCTTCTCCTAGTTGGTCTAATAAATTTTAAAATACATACAACCCTAGTGTCTAAGGTTCCTTCAGCCTGATAAACAAAACAAGAAAAGCCACACAACCAAAAATAAACTATAAAAATAGATCATTATTGATTTAGTTCCATTTCTGCAACACTTTCCTTAAGGAGTCTGAAACAAAGAAAACATAAGGGCATTATTTGTTTTAAACTTTTTAACTGCACTTTTCATTTCCTAGGACACAAAAATAATTCCTTAGGTGTCCATATGAGTTTAATGGTTTTCTTTAGTTTTAACACAATCTCTCCAAAAGCCGGGTTTTAAAAATGTACTTTTTCCTACAGAATGACCATTTCACCAAATGTGCATTCAATCTGCATGTATCTGCAGACAAGTAAAAAAGACACGAGTGCCATTAGCATAATCAATACACAATTTACAGAGCTACCCAGATAGAACTAAAAGTCAAAGTGTACGCCATTATCATAGTAACTATAAATTAATAGTTGTTTGTGGAAATGTGTTCCCACTTATATTGTCTCAATATTGACTTGTCAGGATAATGTGACCACATATATTGGTATAGTATTTATGTATATAATGTAGCATATACATATACAAATATATACATGTCTATACACTAGAGTATATAGTATATATTCTATAGTATAATGCTATATGTAAACATATTTTCAACTGATTATTTCCAGATAATCTCCAAATATGCATAAAGTAATATCAACTAGATCAATCACACATGGGGGAAATGGCTGATAAATAAACACCTATATTGATTTGTTTTGCTTTTTTTTACTATGTAGATTAATAAGCATGTAGTTTAATAAGGACACACATACTCTCTCGATAGATAGATAGATAGATAGATAGATAGATAGATAGATAGATAGATAGATGTCTATGTAAATATATATGGCGAGGGAGCATATTCTCAGAGGGTGGGCAGAAGGGCCAGGACTCATCTTATTTTTAAAAGAGGAAAATAATCTGGTCAATCCTGCTATTGCTGTTGGTAGTTTTTTAAAATCCAACACATCTGAAACCTTACATTTAGCCAACACAACCAAAAAAAAAAAAAAAAACAAAGTACATCCTGTCTCTGAAATACCATCTCTAGGATGTCAGAATTGGAGTAATTTTTTCAGAAACAGTGGCAGGTCGTGCCCAGTCCCCTCCACAGAGGGTATCAGTGCCACATCAGTCCTTAGGACAACCTATCCCTGCAATGGGCATGTCCATCTTTCACAACCCTGAAGAAAAACTGTATCAAATGTAGTATATTTCAAACGAAAGAAAACAGGGATAGCTTCCGGATGGTCAAGTGCCTTAATCTGCCAGTGGGAAATATGAATTTGTTTCCCCTCTCTCTGCTTCATGGCGTGTTTAATACTGCCAGTGCGGTATTACCAGGGGCTACTCAGCCCAAAGCCAGGTGCATTGCTATTATCTTTGCAGGCACAACCATCACTCACTTTTTCCCAGAAGTCAAGCTGGTGGGCTCCACCCAAGCAAACCTCCTGACCTTTGAGTAACAGCAACGAGAAGAAAGACCTTTGAAAGTCTACTCAACTTCTACAAGTCAGTAGTTCAAGATTTCACCAGCAATGAAAAAAACACTTCAGCACCCCCTTGCCACCGCCACTAAAATATCTCCCAGATCAGCTTCCAGAGGCATTCAATTTTTTTTTTAATCAGAAGACAAAGCCTTTAGTTACACAATTAGAGATTTGTCAGGTTTCCGCTGTTTTTAATGCTCTCTCACACGTATAGGACTGATATCCTATCATCGTTTTTCTTGGAGAAGTAACTTTCTCTTAGGGGCGGGGGAGTAGAATAGGAGAAGGAACTCAGATCTAAATGCCTAAAGTCAAAAGGAACATCAGAGGAGAGATCTGGTGGCCAGAGGATTAACTATTTCTACATCTTGATTTGGTTTATGACCAGTCTTGGCTTCTTCATTTGAAAAGCATGGGATGAAAGACCGCCCGCTTTCTAGTTCTTTTTCTGCTTCAGCCATACTAACTGGATGGGCCCAGTGTATGTGACAGGTTTCTCACCTATAAAATGTGGGGAATGATAACTGACAAAGGATACATTTAAAGCCAAAGGAAGACACAGTGTCTTCTGAAACACTGAACAGGTGCCCACACACAAGGTATTTGTCATAAATAGTGAACTCAACTCTCCCCCAGCTCCATTACCCACCTTTTATTGCAGAGAATGGTTACTAAGAGTTGAATATAAAAGTTCACACGATTCAGGCCGGGCGCGGTGGCTCAAGCCTGTAATCCCAGCACTTTGGGAGGCCGAGACGGGTGGATCACGAGGTCAGGAGATTGAGACCATCCTGGCTAACACAGTGAAACCCCGTCTCTACTAAAAAGTGCAAAAAACTAGCTGGGCGAGGCGGCTGGTGGGCGCCTGTAGTCCCAGCTACTCGGATGGCGTGAACCCGGGAGGCGGAGCTTGCAGTGAGCAGAGATCCGGCCACTGCACTCCAGCCTAGGTGACACAGGGAGACTCCATCTCAAAAAAAAAAAAAAAAAGTTCACACGATTCCTCTTAGGCTTTCTCTAGAAGGGGAAATATTTTCTTCTCCACACAAAGCGGCAAAGAAGCCACAATACTGAGTACCACCCCTAAAGACTTTGCAGACACGATAAACATAAAGAGGATAAAACATGCAGGCCTCCCCAGCTTCCCAGAGAACTTCATCCAGAATAAAAAGCTATTACCAGTTAGTAATTTGCTAAGAGCCAGACATCCATTAAGCACCTGATGTTTGTTTCTTAATATGACAGTCCTGCAAGGTAGATTCCTAACATTTTACTGGTAAGAAAACTGAGGTTTCATAAGATTCAGTAACATGTAGCTTGTTAGTGTGCAGGATTCAAACGCGGGTCCACCAGGCACTGGCTCCCTTGTGACTGCCGGCTGCACACACAGGACCAAAGCACTGAGACGTCCACTGCTCAGACTAGAATAACGAAGCTGATGCTCTCGGCGCAGTGTGCCTGTGATTTTGGCTTTCAGAAAAGTCTGAAAGAGTTGGAAAAGTCACTTTTCCTTTCATCACCTAAAAAGGGTATAGCCATGAAAGGTAATTCCTAGAATTATAAATCAAGAGACTGAGACTCTCCTCCCTAGTTTGACACGAAGTCATGGTGTGACCTGGAATAAGTAATTTAAAGTCCTTGGGTCTTGGAGACAGCAAGTGGGTCATCTCTAGGGTCTTCCCTGCTCTAGACTCTCATGATCTGTATCCTCTCCTGTGCTCAAAACACTGTACCTCACCTAACAAGATGTCCATCCCCACCTCCGGCTGGCCTTTCAGGAAACTAAACTAGCACCCGAGCCCAATACCCTTTTAAAAGTGTTTCCCAGAATATCTATATTCACTGATCCCAAACTGAAATTTCCTTTGTCACTTTCTATCATTTAAAGATATTCCACTCATTAAAAGTGGCCTCTCTCAATCCTCTTGGCTCTCCCCACTCTGATTTTCATTACTATTGCTCTCACTTCATTTAGCATTAAGGTTGAAGAAAAAAGTATAAATGGCTCTTTGAAAGTCATCTGATTGGATATATTAAGGTTTTAGACTTTGTCAGTATAGAAAGACAACTTTATGACAGTTTACATTTAGTTAAAATTTAAAAAAAGACAGCGTCTATGAAGAGTGCCACCGGACAAGTGAATGCCAAGGTCAACCAGCGAGCGCAGACAGAGGCTGGGCTTCTAAAACCCAAAGGGTCAGCAGAGTCAAGCAATCTGAAAGTAGGGCCTGGGTGATTTCATGAATTGAAGAGAGAGAATAAGACTTGTGATTGAACAAGCAAGGGAAGTTAAGGGGAAATTAAAGCAACCTGAACAGTTAGGATTTACTGCAGAAAGAATAAAGCAGAAACCAAGAGGAAAGCAATGTCAATCTGCCCCCAAATAAGGTCTGGAATAAAATTCAAGCACTGGCTAGACACAGCCAGGCAAGAATGGGAGTTAACCGCCAGTCAGCAGACGATTCCTGCATTTTCCTTCCACATTCAAACTCTATACCCACATGTGCTTCTAGACAACACAGAATCTCTCTCTGAAGCCAAGAAGAAAGTGCTTCTAGACAAATTTACTGATGACAGAGGTGATGCAGAAAATCATCCCCTCGTTCCACTAATTCTTTGTAAACCCAAGCTCGGATTTACCTTTTTAATTTAAGGATTATAAATAAATCTGCTATGATTAAACTTTCATAATGATATGTGAATTATTTGTCTCCAGTTCCCTTCTCCCAAGAACAATTAGACTACCTTTGTAAATTAGCACTGGCCCTTTTGCAAAGAACCTAAAAGGCACCAACTCAACTTACCAAAAAAGATGGCAGAGGTGCTAAAATTAATTAGTTTCACTTTATGCTTCCATTATCTTTTAATTGGAATTTCTGCAGGAATTTTTCTTTCTTAATTCTATCTACATTGACAAAGCAAAGTTAGATTTTGGACTGGATTACTGCGTTGGCCAGGGTGAAGGTGCCTGTCGTGGCAGACTGAACTCAGCAAAGACTTTGTGAGGATCCCTCTAGCCCCCTCAAAACAGGCTTCAGAAAGGGCTACCTGCTACCACACAGGTACGTAAAAATTCCCAATCTTCAACCACAGCAAGAAGGAACTTTCTAGAATAGAAAAGAGTTGTATGCTATGGGGTGTACAAAAGTGTGAATACTTTTGAGAGTAAGAAGAAACATTTACCAGGTACTTCATATCTACCAGACACTATTCTAAGAGCTTATACTAATTAACTCTTAATTCTCACAAGAGCTCTTTGAATTAGGTACTAGTAGGACCCTCATTTACAGATGGAGAAACTGTAGTACAAGGTGATTTAATGACTTGTCCAAGGTCAACCAGATTAGAATTTCAACCCAGAGAGTCTAGTTTCATACCCATGTTCTTAACCACCACACTATACTTCCCCCCATTTAATAAATGTTTGCTAAGCACCTACTATATGCCCAGAAATATTCTGTGAGGCTGGGGACGCAGAGATGGAGGTGGGGGAACAAGGCACTGCAGCCAGGGTAATGGCGAACACAGAACGAAAAGAAAGATTAGGAAAAAAAATCCTTTCTATAATATGTCAGACACAAACTTCATTGTTACAAGGAAAAGCACTGACAATACCAAAAATAAAAATTTGAAAGTACTGTATGGCAAAAGAGAAAAAATTACCACCACAAAGTCAAAAGGCAAACTGGGGAAAATATTTGCAACACATAAGTCAGGCAAAGAGCTAATTTTCTTAATAATATGAGCTGTTCTTTCAAACCAGAAGATAAAAAATCCAAGGAAATAAAAAAGCAATTCACAGAAAAATAAATACAAATAGTTTATAAACAATTAAAATGATGCTGAATCTACCTCACAATTACAGCAATGCTAATTAAAATGTCAATTAAATACCAGTTTGTTTTTTCACAAGTCGCATTAGTAAGGATGAAGTATTTAAACACAGGCACTCTCTAACCCTGCTGCCAACCGCAGTGTGAACTGGTGTTACTTCTATGGAGGGCACACTAGTGGTATCCACTAAAATTTTAAATGCACATTCTCTTTAACCAGCAATTCCATTTTTAGGAATTGATCCCATGTATATAAAAATCATACATATCAGCAGGAACATATTTATGCTTACTGCAACACAGATAAGTAACTAAAAAGAAACACCCTGATGACCAGCAGCTGGGGATGGACTAAACAACAGCCGATCATACAATGGATAGTGTTGAGTCATTAGAATAAAGGGGAGAGATCGTAAGTGCTTACACGGAAGGGCTGCTAGGAAATATATTTAGGAAGGAGGACAACATAGAGATCTCCCACTTCTGTTTGGGGGAAAAAAAAAAAACACTCACATATATACATTGCAATTTAAGATTGTCCCAGTTAGCTCCCTGGGTACATTACCCCAGCTAGCTATACTCACTGTCTCTGTCGAACCATGGAACAGATATTTAAAGAATAGTTGGAAGGGGCAACATATAACTGGCCATCCAGAGTACCGATGCATCTCACTCTGACCTATCTTGGAGAATTACGTGGATGGTTAAGGTTTGAATTCAAAAAACCTCTCACAGACTTTTGTGTGTGTGTGTGAAAACTACAATTAAGAATAAAGACAACAGAAAATGCATAGGAAACATGAGTTGAAAGTGGAAAAAAGTGCTAGTAGACAAATTACTGTTTTAATCTTTCACAGTTTTTCTACCTTTTTTTTTGTTTTTTTGTTCTTATGTTTTGAGACGGGGTCTCACTCTGTCACCCAGGCTGGAGTGCAGTGGCGTGATCTCGGCTCACTGCAACCTCCACCTCCCAGGCTCAAGTGATGTTCCCAGCCTCAGCCTCCCGAGTAGCTGGGGCCACAGGCATGTGCCACCACACGGGTTAATTTCTTATATTTTGGTAAACATGGGGTTTCACCATGTTGCCCAGGCCTATCTCGAACTCCTGACCTCAGGCAATCCACCCGCCTCGGTCTTCCAAACTGCTAGGATTACAGGCATGAGCCATTGCACCCAGTCATTTTCTTTTTAATGACAGAATATACTAATGAATTGTCGATGCACTATCATCGTTTAGTATTTACTAAGCTCCTTGATGTGAAAATTGTGCTAAGAATTTGCAAAGACTAACATATATTTTCTTAAATATCTAAGAGATAAAATAGAGAACAGTTGTTAAATTGTCTCACAATTCCAGAATGAGTGAGTTGATCAAGTATTTAGAAAGCATTATAAGGATTAAAACAAACCCAGATATTTGAAAGTTAATAGACTTAGGTAATGGAAAACACAATGAATGTAGCTGTAGGTAGTTTACTTAGAATGGCAAAAGCAGGCCCACAATTAAAATATGGCCAGAACTTGCACAGAAGTTAGCCATGTGCCAACGACACAAAAGGGATACCGTTTGTGCGAACTGAAAGTACACTATTGTTGTAAAACTAAGTAAAATCTAAAGTTAACATTATGAGAGACACAAAGAGGCGTATAATATGTCTTCGCAGACTGTTAGTTCCATGAAACCCATGAGCAACTGGGTCTGACTGGTTCCGTATTGTCTCCCTAGAACCTGACACATACTTGGTGCTCAATAAAAAATCCTTTGGAATGCACGACCGTGTTCAATAACTTTCATTCGAAAACATACGAAACTTCAGGATTGGCTTGAAAGTGCTTCCTCCAGAATCCTTCCCTGACCTCACCATCTCTGTTAAATGGTCTCATTAACATCGGTGCTGTCCCTGCAAAGGAATGTAAATTACTAGCATCTTGTTTATTTAATATGTTTCCACTGCTTTATCATAACTCTACCAGGATACAGACAATATGTCTCCTTCACAGCATTCTCAACTGCTAGCACTCTTAGACTGGTAAACGACTGGTAAAACACAGTAAATATTTGTTGATTAATCAACTGGCTGAATTAATGCATTTGTTTGTGTGTCTACATTTGTTTGTCTACATTGTAGGTTATGGGGATTCAAAGAAAAGGGACACCAAACTGTTCTCAAAAGACTTATAGAGAAACCAGGAAATGAAGTGCCATAGTTTCTTTGACATACGGTGTATAGAGGGAATAATAAAGAGATAGGTCACTTTAAGTTAGGTGGGTTGGAAAAAGCCTCCCCTAAGATGTGAGATGAAAACACTATTCAAGTCCTTATTATTACAACACTGACTTGAAAATCCACAATCTAAGCCTAGAAGAGATTCAAAGTGAAGCCATGGACATCACTAAAGGTTTGGGACACACTGCTGCATGAAAAGAGTACCAGCATTTGGACAAATGGATGAACATGAATTGAAGGTGGCCAGTCAAACTAAATTAAAATGCTATCTTTAAAGCAATACACTATGGCAGGTTATGGTCGCTCATGCCTGTAATCCCAGCCCTTTGGGAGGCTAAGGTGTGCAGATCGCTTGAGGTCAAGAGTTCGAGACCAGCCTAGCCAACATGGTGAAACCCCATCTCTACTAAAAATACAAAAATTAGCCAAGCATGGTGGTGCACACCTATAATCTCAGCTACTAGGGAGGCTGAGGTGAGAGGATCGCTTGAACCCAGGAAGTGGAGGTTGCAGGGAGCCAAGATAGCACCACTACACTCCAGCCTGGGTGACAGAGCGAGATTCCATCTCAAAAATAATAATTAATAAATAAATAAATAAATACATACATAATCAAACAACACACTTTGACCTTGGCTCAAATGTTTTAGATGGCCACAGTTAAATGGGGGATCTTGATGAGAAATCGCAGTGGAAAGTAAGGCTGTCCAAACTGTGTCTGGAAATTTTGGCCAGTCTTTGATTTTGTTCCACCAGTTACAACTCAGTCAAGTTCACAATTTGAAAGTACGTTTGCCCCATTAATATGAATTATTGATCAACTTGCAAGAATCACAATTTCTCAATATAAGAATCTAGGATGCTGGAGCTACAAGGGAACTCAGAAGTCACTGACTGTTAGGAAATGAAGTGATACTGATTCCACTGAAGTTTATTGAGCACTTAGTATAGGGCAGGCAACTGGCTAAGGACTGTCCTAGCTTGGGGACACAGGGACAAAGAGAGAGCTAAGAAGCCACCACAGAGGTCTGCCAGCCCATCACACTCATACTGGGTTTTAAATATGCAAATCAGCAAGTATAAAAAACAGTTACATTTAACAGGAGCTATAAAATGGTGTTATTATCTTGTAATGGTTTTATTTTGAAGATTAAAAATTTGGTATAATGATGCAATCGTTATGTAAATGACCTGTATGATGTTGGAGGAGGCAAAAGGGATTTCATGTTGATCATCTTTTTCTTCGGTCAGTTACACTCCACCATCACCATTCATTCCAGTGCTCACATCTTTGAACATGAAGACCATCAAGACACCCAATATCATTATCCTTAAATTGTCTCACTTAAGATCCATGATTCAGTAAAAGTTTATTTCGAAGCATTCACCTACCTCTCAGGGGAAAAATAATCAAACCTGCACACTATGGACTTTTTAATACCAACTTGCTGCATTCCCTAGTGTTCTACGCCTGCACATTTAATGGAATAAGTTCCTTGTGAGTTCTTTCACCTCAATTTTGTATAGCAGGGATTCCTAACTGAAGTTGAGTTTTGTTGTTTTTTAATATCAACATCATACACATTCTCCAAAACCTCCAATTATCTTAAAGGATGCCTTAAATTCTTTAAACAATTTTGAAAATCAATTAGCTTCACCATTGTACGAATAACTTTCAAAAATGTTATCCAGAACTTTTAAGAGGGGTAAAAGATATTGCAACATCAATGACCTAAGTCCAAAAGAGTGGGAAGTAAAAGTTCTATACATTGTTGTTTAGTTGTTTCAGTTCAAGTGGACATATTTCCCTTTTCATTATAGGAGAAAACAAAGCTTGCAATTCTTAAAAAACAAAGCTCATCAAATTTTTGGTGCCAAAAATGTTTTTGAGACTCCTTTTGTCTAACTGCTTCATCTGACCCAACTCACAGAAAAAGTTAACATACCATACACATGTATGTCCTTCTCCTCACCTGCAGAGCTTTCTTCCAAAAGCTAAAAAGCAATGGAAGGTATATAAACTCTCAACCAGTTTTCTAGACTATAAGCTATAAAAGCAAGGCTTATGTATCTGTTTGGTTCACAGCTGCATCCTCAGAATTTAGCACAGTGCCTGGGATAAAACAGGCATCAAAAACCAAAACACAACAAAACAAAAACCTCCAAAGCTTGTTAAATGATGAATACGCTTCCTCATTTTAGTTACAGAAAGTCTAAATCCTAGAGTACAGAGGGTAAATGGTTTGTCAAAACTGCACACGGCAAATCAGAGGATGCCCCCGTGCTCCTCCTGCTCTACAACCATTTACCTACAAGCACTAGTATCCAAGTCACAATACTTATGACCGTAACTGTTTGTTTTTATTTTCAACTCTTTTCAGGAATTAATATGCACTCCTTTGAGCCCACAGTTCTTCTTAACCCTTGCCTCAGGTCTGCAAAACAGCATATAACTTTGCAGATTGTACGATGACAACCCCAAACCCCCCTACGTATAGGAACTTCAGACTCCATACATCAGCATTCAAGCAATGATTCTGTTTTGGCTTCCTTAGCACTTGGTAGAGCAATGTTTGTGAAGGCGTTACAGTCTTTTTCCTTTTCTTAATGTATAAAAGTAATCAATGAAAGACAAAAGGTGCTGATGGTGGTGATAAAAAGCATATGTCTAATAAACTTAACACAACTAAGACAACCTAAATCATTAGGAATGCTGAAAGCAATTAATATGCAGTCTTATTCAAGCACTAATGGGACCTAATCTGGCTCTATTGTGAAAGACAAGAATATTAGGTAAGAACATGTATGAAATGCTGGAAATTGCTTCTTAAAGTCAATATAAAGTTTAAAGCACAGTGTTATTTTTTAGATTCCAGGTCACAGAAACTCCTACAATATAGCAAGTTATAGTTTACTGCGTGGACTCTTCACCTCACTACAGGTTTTCACAAAGGTACCTTGTATGAATATATGGAACTGTCTGTAATCGATGAGGATTTTGTCCCTATCAGGTAAATAAGTGTCCATCTTGACATATCATATCCCTCACAGTATCCTGATGGGATAATAAATTTGAGAAAAAGTCAACCATAAGATGGAAAGAGAAGGTAATAAAATTAGTGAAATAATGAGACTCAATGATACGCTGATTTTAATTTCAAAAGGGAAACCATATTCTTTAAATGACACCAATTTTAATTGGGAAAAAAAATCCAATTTTTCCCTTAAAACATTGTTAACACATATATGGACTTACCAAATAAAGTGTATTTCCTATAGAAGGTTTAGAGTATGTTTCTGTGTATGTACATTATGCATGTGTGTGTCTCACACTATGTTGTGATAACTGAGGGACTTAAAACTCTTGGGTTTCACATATACAAAAAAAATTATCAGAACCAAAATACTGAAATATAAATTTAAAAAAAACTGCACTACCATGAAAATGAATATTCTGAATGTCAACCCCTTGACCTTGCTCAGATTGGGAGAGCTATGATCATGCAGGAATAGTATATATGCTTTCCAAACCAAATCATCTTTACTTAAAAACAAGATTCAAAATGAACACATACCTAACACATATACACAGAAAAATGACAGACTTACACATTTCTTTTCTCTTCAGGATTTTTCAAAGCATTTACTATTCCATAGAATTAAAAGAGATGCTGCCCCAAAATAATAATTTTTAAATGTATCTTATTTTCAAAAAATGTTCTAAGAAAGGGGAGTTTTTACACAGTCATACTGGAATCTAAGTTTGTTTAATGACCAAATTATAAACCTCTGCAATCTGACAACCAGAGTAGAAACACTAACTATAGTATATGCCGCCATAATAATGATACCCCCAAGATCAGCCCAGTGCTTGTAGCTGTGGCAAGGTCCCCAGGTAGCAGGATAACTGCTGCTTGATCATTATCCCTGCTCAAACTGAAGCTACTGAACTTTTAAAGAATTCATATCTTACTGAATTTCTTTCATCTCTAATAATTACTAAACTGGCATAATTACTTATACTAGAGGTGGAATGTGATGCATGCTAAAAGCCCAAGGTGCCTAAAATTAAAGTTTTTTATTAAAAAAAAAAAAAAACGCGATTCTACTTAGTTTTCAAAGATTTATCTTGTGTCAGGCTTTTTATGCCAAGAGTTGCATAATTATTTAAACCATTTAAAAGCTTTCCTTACACTATTTGATTAATACTATAACAGAGCTATTTAAATTTACTAATGTTAACTTTAATGTTTAAGTTTTAATTGCTTTGCAATAACACTGTTGCAGAACATATTTTAAATCAGACAAGTAGGCTTTCATTACAACAAACAAGGTATATGCAATCCTAGCACCATGTAATCCCCAAACAAAAAACAGGAACATTTCAGATTTAATTGAAATGGGATTAGAAAGTTGCATGCATCTCCCCCACCCCTAGAACTAACTTTCACCTTTGACAGCACAACAGGAGTCAATGAAGAAAAAAATTAAATACATCTGGGAAAATACTTAGCTACAGGTTTGATGTACAGTATCAGCCTTTGCATCAAAATCTCATTCAATTCAAAAGCATTATTTCACATCTTACTTAATAATATTTACATTTTAATGATGGAGACGGCTGCTAAAATATACAAATATTTCAAGTCCTAAAATCATTTTCTCTGTTAAAATTAACTGAAAAACTGAACATAGCATCCATTAACTCCAACCATGAGGAATGTATTCTGTGGCAACAGAATTAATGACAGTAAACCAGCAATGTGAATCCTGACAGATGAATTAATAAAACACATTAATAGGAAAAACAGACCCTTCATAAAATTCTTAATTGCTCTTAGTAGACCTACTCTTTTCTACTATCAAAACCTCTTTCTTCTTATTACATGCTTTTACATCAAAATGAAAACTCAAGCAAGTATACTTAATAATACGCTTCAGCTTATGTCAACAAGTATGTAACTACAATTTACCAGGCTAACGAGCCCTCACAAACAGAGTTCCTTTAAAAATAGAGGCAGGCAGGTACAAATGTTCCTCTAAGGTGAAAAGAAATCTCCTACAAATATGCTACAAGTCTTGCACTAGACCAAATAAGCAAGTACACAAAGAACTAAGTATAATTACCGGAAGCAAAAAGTTGAAAAATTCTGTCATCACTGTTAGAAGTCACTGCTGTCAATAAGAATAACTACAGTGATTTTTAAAGGATATGGAAATACTCTGGCAAAACAAAAAAAGAAAAATTATTAACAGCTTGCTTTATAAAAGGCTGCCTGCTAATCTCAAATCCCTTTGTAATTTCATTTTTACATGTATGCTTTTATGTTCAATATCCTATTTTTTGTCCTTTTTTGGCTGGATGAATAAAAGTCAACAATCCACTCATGCATCAAACAGATGTTTCTGTTTTTAAGGCCAAGTGGAATCTTATGAATTTCTGTGCCCTCACTTTAAGAAGATGCTGCCAGAAGTGCTGAAATCGTGAAACCGGCGTTTTGGAAGAGACTCACTGGACCATCAGTTCTGGAACTTTGACTAGCACTCATGGGACCCTTGCCAACTGTAATTGCTGTTTTTGTTTATGTCGGATTGTCTACTGATTGGACTATAATCAATTTAATGACTTCAACATCTAGTCAGTATAATTTAGAGGTGGTGGAGGGAAGAAACAGTCCTTGGTTGATAGATGAATAGAAGAAGAACATTTGCAAGTGTCTGAAGGAGTATGGATGTCAAACACTGTTTGAGCTTCTGCAGTGTTTCCAATAATCAGGTTTTTTAGCATACAAGTACAAAAGTAAAGCATACATTTCTGTGTGCCACACAATTAGTAATTTCGCCTGTACAATCATGAAAAGAAATCTCTCTCTAATTTGTGTGTGTGTGTGTATGTATCTTTTCGCATTTTTTAAAAAACTTACCTTAGGTTAAAATCCCATCATGAAAAAAGGGAGTCACAACCTATCTAAAAATAATTTTGAGGGAAAGCCATATTGCAATTCTTAAATTAAAAGCAAAGCACTGCACTGTCTTAAAACAATTACCTTTACACACAAAATTGGGGGCTTTTTTTCTAATTATGGCATCATTTCCAAAATCAAAACTCAATCTTCAGTGATCTTTTTTTTTTGTTTAAGAAATGAAACATATGAAATATAAGAAAAACACTTTTTTTGTTATACTTCACCTGTCTATCCATACGTATATATATTTTGACTTTGAAAATAACAGAAAAAATGTGTTTAAATAAGGATTGGAGAGTTTAATGTTTCTATTAAATTTCAGGGCCAGCACAAGTTCCCTGAGGTGGCTTTTCTAACACCTACAATTTGTAGAGCTTTTCCACTAGAGAATACAGCCTAACACACAGGTTTTCTTACTTTCAAAAGGTTTTGGGCTTAAAATCCATTGCCTTTACATTCAAATTCTATAGTTTACATTTCTTCTTTAAATTGCAAGCTAAGTTTTGCCACTCTATTACATTTCTAAATAAATTACTCTACTCAAAAAATAAAATAAAATAAACCTTCATAAGTACAAAAGAAGGTAAATGGGGGAAAGATCAATCACAAGTGTGATAACTTCAAAATGTGCCAAGTTACAAAGGGTTAGCTACTGTGACAGCCAAGTTAAACAAGGTACTTCTGGGGCTCTTTCTCCCTGGTTCCCACCACTCCTCTCCAGAGGTCCCTGGTATGGGTTTATGAACACCTGAGGGTTCAGATATCCTAATTGTGTCTTGTGTTTAACTTGGCTATTTAAATGACTAAGTGCTCCCCTCTCTCCTTCCCAGCTTTATAACTTGGCTCTTACTGAATATATCACACCTTTATATAGTGGACCACTTTTTCCTTTTTACAGTGCTTTTTGGAGGAAATTTCAAAAAAAAAATTGTTTGTTATTAGGTAAAATGGCCGAGAAACTTCCATCAGAGAGGCACCACAAGAAAGAGAATAAATAGCCAGCAAGAAAAATAGAAATAGGTCACAATTGACCAATTTGATGCAACTGATTTGCTGCCTCTAAAAATAAGCTGACAGCAGAACTATTTTGAGTCAGGTAATCTACTCAAGTACCATGTCTACTCTCAGGAATTGAGACAAATATCCAAATAATATAAATGGGGCAGAAAGAGTGACTCATTTAATTGTCTGTCCATCCATGCCTCTAAATACTGGCTTTAATTCTCCACTTCATTAAATACAAGGTGTTATCCTGAAGATTCGTACCATAAAGACAGAGTAAGTTTCTCGACTTTGTATGTGGGCTGATATAATTTTGACGCTGGGGCTTTGAGAGGCAGGAGAGGTAAAGGAGTTCCATGTTTCAAAATATATTTCCAGCTTTTGCAAATAGAAAAGTGCATCTTTTCGGTGTTTAACAGGTTTAATGCACTTCAGAGGAGGTAAGCAGACCAACCAGGGCCCGCTCCACTGAAGCCAGAAATATGGTACCTACTCTCAGGAGGTGGGTTCTTAGGACAATTATCCTAAAGTTTCCTACAAACAAAAAACCCAGCATACTTCTTCAAGTAAATATAATTATTCCTTCAGAGTACTAAATTATGAGAATTCACACAATATATTCAACTGTTAATAGCAACGTCCTGGTAGTCTGTATTTTTAAGCATTTGGTTGAAAATAAAAACTCCAAACCTAACTGACATTGTGTCTTAATGTTTTTATCTGCCTTGGGTAAATGACTTTCCTGAGACATAAGTTTCATATTATGATATCAAATTGACAGTCATGTCAGCAACATCTTTTAAATCTTGTTGGTTAAAGTACTAGTATGTATGTAAGACAGAAGTTGGAAATTGAGTGCAGAACTTCATGTTTTATTTAGAAGGGCCTTTTGCATTTTCATGGTTTCCAATGCCTCCTTCAAGTTGGTTATAAAGTAATCTACATGGTTTTGAAATGCTGTCACTCATCTAATAAAATCAGACTTTTTATCTTTTAATTGCAAACCTATTTGTCAGTTATTCATAAATGAAGAAACACAACAGGATCGCCTTTCTATCCCTGCTGATAGCAAAGTGTCGTTCACTGCATATTACTACTAATATTATACCGGAACACAGGTCAGAATAACACCTCCCTGGCTTTTCTATCATCCAAGTGTGACCTTCTGAATGATATAATGGACAATCCGCATACTCAGAACACTCCTACAACACATTTCCAAAAATTGGAGATCCTTCCAAGAAGACACAGGGAAATCAAAATACTGAAGAGAAGGCTAGGTATTTAACAAGAGCCACCCAGAATGCCCCTTCTGTTCTTCAAAACCGCTACTAATATCAAAATGATTCTTCTGGTATAGCTCAGGTACCTATTAATTTTTCAAGGTATATCCTGAAGAAAAACAATCCGCTCTTTAGTGAGGGCTGTACTATTTGTATTCCTGTCTTCAGCTTCTCATCCCCCAAAGCCCAGCCAGCCCACCTGAGGCCATTCGCTCTTTTGGGAGTTGTCCAAGCAGCTGATAGGAGAGAACAGCACTGTCCTCCGCGCCCACACAGAATATGGAAGCTAAATCTTTGTTTTTAATGTAAATAGTTTATTTAGAATTTGGTAGTTGAAACAGATGCTGTGTCTTTGTGGGGAAGGTATTTGGATAATTTTGCAACATGACAATAAAACAAAAGACTAAAATGTCCTCTTTACTCATTCTTCAGTTGCCATTTTTTGCTTGCTAACCTAAGAACTGCACAGGTATTTTGCAGTTCGACTTATCAAGCCTGCCCAGCGAATACCGTCAACTGACGGATTCCCTTAACTGCCCATAAAATCCTACGTGCATGAGAAGAAATCCTCTTCAGGAAGCACAGGGAACAAACGCATTCAGTCAACCGAACTTTCGCTGTGAATTCACTCCAAAGGCAGGTGAACCAAATGCTCAGAAGCTGCGAGTCAACAAATTTGCCAATCGTACAAACTTTAATAAACTTTTTTCTTTTTCTTTTTGGAAAAGAAAAAGCCCTCCCAAATTCCTGCACGGCGTTTCAGAAGCTTCTTGGAGCCCTTTCCACCGGACAGGCACCAACCGCTATCCTAATTCAACTCGGAAAGTTCTTCTTTCCAAGTGACTAGGAAGAGGTTTGCCCTGGTACTCTGCTCAGCGTTACTTTCAAGAAAGCTGGGGTCTCGGGCAAGTCTCCCCGGCGCGAGCCTGGTCCACCGTTACCCTGACACCCGCGCACGCCCGTGGCGTTTCCTTTCTCACTGTCGACACTTGGATCTTTCAGGCCCTGGGTCTAGGTTTCCCCCAGAAAAATAAGAGGGGCCCATGTGAATGGAAACCACCAGGCACAGTGTGGAGACACACGCCAATGATTCACCTCGTTTCCGAACTAAAACTTCTGCGCTTTAGGAAAAAAGCAAGCGTTCCAATCGGCAAGGCCCTCCCCCACCCCGTCCCTTCCCAGGAGAAGAAAGGGCTTTGTGTGTGCGGCGAGAGCTCCGTTCATCGAGTTCATAAATGCACAGCGGCCGGGGGCCGGGAGGCGTGGGGCACTGGGCCCTGCCCACCCCTTTCCTCCAGGCCGGCGGCTAGTCCGGAGGCCGGTGCGGGAACCGGGGCCACTGGGCGCCGCGGCCCGGCAGCTGGGAGGAAGAGGATGCTGCGCCGCCGGGGACCAGAGGGCGGGGCTGGGCAGCGCGGACCTCGGCGGGACCCAGCGGGCCCTGGCGGGCGCACCAGCCGCCCTTTGTCCTCCGCCTCTGGGTCGCGGGGA